>NC_084581.2:10150000-10360000 GCF_033978685.3 Nerophis lumbriciformis
GTTTGTGACAATCATTGGTACTTTAACTTAACAATGATACTTTTTCATCTACTGGAATGTAAAAAAGTCAAAACATTTGGACCTGAAAGTATACAATTGATATTTAGCATCTATACTTGTTTTAGTTTTTTGGTTGTTTTTAAGAAAGGAAGATGAAATACACAACTCTGGTCAAAAAGCCAAATAGTAAACAGGAAAAAAAGAACATTTGCCTTATTTGGGGCTATAAGATCAGAATGATCCAGACTTGGAAACTGTTTCTTTTTTTCTTCTATTTAGATCCATGATTAAAACCGACTTCTCTCAGTATGAGGTGTCACTCGTGAGTCGAAAAAAACCCCACTTCACAGTCAAACGACACTGCAGTTGTATCAGTCACATGTTTTTTTTCTTAAAGTGACACCCATAGAAGAGTGGAGGGACACAGTATCAATCCCTGTTTCAAAATGCATCGTTTGACCTAGGGCTGGGCGATATGGACGAAAAAGTATACCTCAATATATTATTACTTAAACTCAATATATTTTCCGGTGAAAGTATACATATAAAGGTATTCATTTTTGAGCGATGTTCAGTAAAATTGAAGTGAATGACAACTGTACTGTAAACAGTCAGTGGCACTTTTATTGACCCAGTTAGTCAAGATGGGTATTAACTGCACAGAAAATAAACTGTTTAAGTAGTACAGAATTACATAACATAAATAAAATAAAAAAATATTCTTTCTATGTAAAATAAATAACATAGCTGTGCAAATAATACAAAATGTATCAAACTTTGATAAAAAATTACATTTGCAGGCAGGCACTTTTTGATTCATTTCCTGGTTTGATGCCTCTGATTGGCCTGTCTCTAACCAATTGTAACTCATCATAGTAAACAACCAACCAATCATGGATGTACTTATACGTGCTAGCACGTTTTAGAAGGTGGAAGAGGAGGGGTTTAGTAGCCCATGGAGAACAAGGAACCCAACAAATAAGCAGTGCTTGGTCATTTTAACGTGGAATAAATTATATCGACATTACGATATTTTCTTAATTCATATCTTGTTCAAAAATATATTGATGTATCTTACAAACTCGATATATTGCCCAGCCCTAGTTTGACCCATCACTACTTATTAACCAAACCATTGCCACAGTTTAGTCCAAGAACAGATCGTTTCACTATATCCAAATAGATTATGTTCCAGTTTTATGAGTCTTTTTTTTTTTTTTTTTTTTCAAATTCTGCCTGGAAATGACGCAGCAGAGAACAGGCATTGTCCAAGACAGCTAAAGGTGGTCCTGACAGCTCCATCAGCACATAAGTGTGAGAGTTTGACCTTGACGAGAGCGCGGGAACCTTTGAGAGAGGCGCTGCAGTGATTTGTGGGGTGGGAAGGGAGGGTAGGGTGTTGGCGGGCTGTCCGTCACCTGGTGTCTCCTGTGGGCCGCTCATGTAGGCGTGAAGGTAGGAAGACACCCGGGCTCGTCTCCAGTGTTCATTTTGACAGTTTAATAAGCCAAACTCTCATTTATCAGCTAATTAATTGTTCAACCGCTTTGCTCTGTTGTCATAACATCCACACCTTTCACGTCTTTGGCTAGAAAAGACATTTGGACCTCACCCATGAAATTAACGCACACTGACTGTGAATAAAAACGTGCCGTCGTCCGTTTTGTTGTCAATAACAACAACAATAAAAATGTTGCCTCAAATGCACCCGTGTGCCGCCCATCCTCCAACACTTAGCTCTTTACGTCCTCCGCGTATGCCGCCAGCCAGTTTAACCAAATATACTTGGTGTGCGTGTGTGTGTGTGTGCGTGCGTGCACCAACTGAACAACTTGCTTAGAAATTGAACAAGTTTGTTTTTGTTTTTTACATTGGTGCATGACATTCCAAACATATCCAACACCGTTTTTCCCTCTAGAAGTGAAGTTTAAACCCCAACAAAGAAGAATATGTGTGCATATATTTACATATCATTAAGACTATGTCCAGTCTACATGAAACCTGCACTTTTGTAAGGTTAACTACAAAAATAGTTCACCTAAATAGTGGAAAACTGTCAGCATTTGTTAATTATTAAGTACATTATTGGATACCTTTGTCATTATGATCAAACATTGAAGAATATAACTTTTAATTATACATGTGTAAATCCATTTTTAATTTATATTAAAATATAGCATTAGTAAGCATTTTTATATACATTTTGAAATTTTATTTGGAAACTATGGTATATCATTTGTGTTGCAAATGTTTTTTATGTAATTTTATATTGTAAAATGAATCAAAGTTTATAATTTTTAGAAGCAAATGGTTAGCCAGAATTGTATTCATATATATTTTATTTTTAGAAATTTAGAGTAAAATACATAATTATGTGGCAAATGTAGAGTCATAGAAATTGATTTATATTCAAATAGGAAAGCACGGTGGAGCAGTGGGTAGCGCTTGTGCCCAAAGCGAGAAGGTTCTGGGTTCTATTCTTTCTGTGTGGAGTTTGCATGTTCTCCCCGTGACTGCGTGGGTTCCCTGCGGGTACTCCGGCTTCCTCCCACCTCTAAAGACATGCACCTGGGGATAGGTTCATTGGCAACACTAAATGGGCCCTAGTGTGTGAATGTAAATGTTGTCTGTCTATCTGTGTTGGCCCTGTGATGAGGTGGCGACTTGTCCAGGGTGTACCCCGCCTTCCCCCCATGTGCAGCTGGGATAGGCTCTAGCCACCACGCGACCTCGAAACAGACACGCGGTAGAAAATGGAAGGATGAATGGATGGATATTCCAAAAAAATATTTATGTGTTGTAGATTAATGTTGCTGTAATTGTACACATTCCTGCCTTTCGTGGCAGAGGGCATAGGTTCGATTCCTGGCCAGAGTCATGTCAGGAAGGGCATCTGGGGTAAAAACAGAGCCAAAACCATGATTGCGATTAACTCGCGATTGACAAAACCACAGAAAGCGTATATTATTTATGTGTCAAAATTGTATTACAGATTTTAAAATGTTCTTATATATCAGTCATTTATTCTGTAAAAAAAAAAAGTATTTCTTTAATTTGTATCCAGATACATCATTATTTTATTTGCAATTTTCATATAAATAATAAAATCTTTTTAACATTTAAATAAATATATCATTGTGTGGCCATTTAAAACAATTGTATGTATTATTATTGTTTTTAAAAATACATTCAATTAATAGTAAAATATAGATTTATTTTTACTAAATGTTATTTTAAAAATATATTTTAATTGCAGATGTTTTCAGAGCAGCATGTCTGCCATGTTTGTGGTGTGTGTTTTTGTATTTTCTATTGCTTCATTGCTAAGCTTTTACTGTGAGATGCAACGCACCCTCATTCGCCCTGCCGATCCTCCTTCTCCTCCCCAAAAAGCCAATTACCCTTCCTCTTAAAGGGCCGGCACAGATCATGGCCTGTAACTCCATTTCACCCATCACCGTTTTCCAGTAAGCGTGCTCGGCTGGCATTTCATTTACGGCGCATTCCTGCGTCTCTCCGAGCGGCGGCCTGGACACATTCCGTCCTCTCTAGCGGTGCGAGACAAGTCGACCCAGCCCGAGGGGAGGACACAATGGGACCTTGTCCTATTCCCCTCAGATATATCCATAATAGTCTCTATTCTTGTTGAGCTCTACGCTTCTATTTAACATACTTTTGACTTTTTTTTTGGTCCTGATGCAGTGTCACCTTTGCCAACAGTGTACTTTTATGGAATATGTTATTTTGCATGAAAATATATATATTTAAGTCAAAACGGATCAAGGTGATGTGCATTGCATTGTTGACCCTCATATTTACCTAACTGGGCTCTCCAAACTATTAGTAACAGTGCAGCTTGACACAACAATGATATTTCTGTAGTCACTTTTGCAATGGATGTCACTAAAAATGGGACCCATTACCTCCCTGCTTGGCAATCAGCATCAAGGGTTGGAATTGGGGGTTAAATCACCAAAAATGATTCCCGGGTGCGGCCACCGCTGCTGCTCACTGCTCCCCTCACCTCCCAAGGGGTGATCAGGGTGATGGGTCAAATGCAGAGAATACTTTCGTCACACTTAGTGTGTGTGTGAGACAATCATTGGTACTTTAACTTTAAATTTAATTGTGTGAGTGCACCTAATGAATTGCCTGGCCTTTGTATAAATAAGTGCACCGTAATGTAAATGTCAATCAGTGTTTGTGGTTGTTGCCACCTAAAATCCCTGAATTTGTGGCATCTTTAAAAAAAAAAAAAAAAAGTTGCAATGTTTTGAGGCTACTTTTATTTTTTCAATTTCATTGAATCAACTTGTTTGTGATTTAATGAAGTTCTTATAAAGTTAAAAAGTTAAAGTTAAAGTACCAATGATTGTCACACACACACTAGGTGTGGCGAAATTATTCTCTGCATTTGACCCATCACCCTTGATCACCCCCTGGGAGGTGAGGGGAGCAGTGAGCAGCAGCGGTGGCTGCGCCCAGGAATATTTTTTGGTGATTCAACCCCCAATTCCAACCCTTGATGCTGAGTGCCAAGCAGGGAGGTAATGGGTCCCATTTTTATAGTCTTTGGTATGACTCGGCCGGGGTTTGAACTCACAACCTACCGATCTCAGGGCGGACACTCTAACCACTGTTTGAAGCATTTCTTGGAGCTGTCACGCCAAATTTCTTCCCCCTACAAACCCCCCCCCTACCCCATTTACTGCCGGGGTCATTTCCTCTTACGTCATTGACAGCGATCGATAACACTTCGGCTTTGACACAGGACAGCAGCACACACAATATTGTAGTGAAACGGTTTCAACAATAATGTTGATTTAAAGTACAGACATTTAACAGTATTACATATTAATTAATATTTTTTGCACATTACCACGAAGACAGAAGTTCCCAGCAGCGGCCCTAACACTCCGCCTGAAATTTTCCCTAACACTCCACCTGGAATTTTTCGAAGCCTGCTGGTGTTTGACATAAGTCCCCTGGGAAAGATAAAGACAAATGTCATTCAGTGACACCACCATTTTCAGGAGATTTGGATTCTATCGATTGCTGTCAATGACGTAAGAGGAAATGACGTAAGTAAGAGGAAATGACCCCGGAAGTGGGCCGGGGCAGGGGAAGGTTTTTGTAGGGGGAAGAAATTTGGTGTGACAGAGCCTCAACCTCAAAAAAGTGCCGATTGGTTGAATTTGCTTGGATTGGCACGGATGCAAAATTGCAAATTCCTGACGTGTTCAACTATTTTATGTTTTTTTTTTGCAACATCTATTCTTCAAAAGGTAGAAGTTGCACAAAGGTAAGCGGACTTGCGCTCTGAGAAGTAGCTTATAGAACAAGATTTTGGAGCTAATCTGGGTCATTTCTATAACTTTACTTGACATTTATGTTAAACCGCCTCCACCCACAGAGCCAAAGACAGTGGATGGTTAACAAGAGGGTTCACTCTGTTTATTTTATTCCGCTTTAGAATAAACTTGCCCGGTGAACTGTGACATTCCTAAGCAAGTCGTTTTTCGCAGTGGTTTGGTGTTTCATCGGTTTGTAGAGGTTATATTATTTTTACACTTCTGACTTGAATGTCGATTGAGAATAATATTTAAAGCATCAATTAATTGCCAGACTGTAAGCATCAGTTCAAACATTGTCAGATGAATGACAATGACATTTTTCTAGCTGCTGGAGCATTGGATGAGTAACGTGCGTGCGTGCGTGCGTGCGTGCGTGCGTGCGTGTGTGTGTGTGTGTGTGTGTGTGTGTGTGTGTGTGTGTGTGTGTGTGTGTGTGTGTGTGTGTGTGTGCATGCGTTTGCATTCGTGTCGCTATCCCCTTTAAGACATCCCAAGTGGGAGCGTATGTCGCACCTTCCAACGCCGCTCGGGGGTCGCACTACTCGAGCAAGCTGACGAGCATGCTGCTCTTGTATTTTTAGCTCCACCCACTCCATCCTCCATCATTTTAACCTCTCCCTTCAAGTGGTTCTTTCTTCCAACCTGCACCTGCAACAACCCCCACACACACACCCTGCGCTCAAAGGCCTGCAGGGGAAGGTCAATAACACTTTGTGGCTTTTTGCTTTGCAGGAGGACAAAAAAAAAAAGAGTAACTGCTTTTGGGTTATTGCAGCCATGCAGGGACAAATGTCTTTAAATATATTCATTTTATTTTGAATGTCCTTCTCCTCCCCTTTTCCTCCTTTTCTCCCTGAGTGCGCTTCCAATCACGACTAATGTCTTGAGTTCACACACTACAGGATATTATTGCAGCTGCGACCAAAGGTTCCGCTTTTTGTCTTTTTTGGGTGGGTGGGGGGGGTGGGCGGAGCTATCTCTTATTTAAAAGACAGACAAGGTACAGTCATGGAACAATCCCTCCCTGAGAAGGATGGCTGCTGGCTCCCTGTGGACGAACCGTTTCACCCTGCCTCGCCCCTTTCTCTCTCTCTCTCTCGCTCTCTCTCTCTCTGTCTGTCTCGCTCTCTCTCTCGTGCTCTCCCTTTTTTTGCTCCTTCCTCATCCCGCCGTCCCATCTAGCTGTTTGTTTGGTGTGTTTCGCTAAATACTGACGCTTTTGTTGCTAGAGTCCAGTCAAACACAAGAAAAAAAATGTGGTCACATAGTGGCTAGGGTACTTTTTATACTAAGCTGCATGCAAACGGGTTTGTTAGCTCTGAATTCCCTTAATTTTGACACATTTCATAATATACATTGTTATATAAACATGACAGACTTATGTGTTGTGGTAATTAGAACATTGGCGATTTTAAACCGTAAACTCAGATTTTACAGATGGCATGTCTGCTTTTTCAGCTTTATTCAGAGAGTATAGGAATTTATTTCTCCTAATGCTCTTTATTAGTTATAATGTGGTTTATCTTTTTATGTATTGATATTTTAATACATTTAATAGTAACACTTCATAGATAAATATAAACAGTTATCCAATAATAAAGCATTAATATAGCATTAATAAATATGGAATTCATTGTTAACTTTTTAGTATGGAGTTTTTAAATGTTTTACTCATAACAATTTTATTCGATTTTTTAATTACTTCATGTAAAGATCTAATTTAAATGTATGTACTGTATTTTTATATATACATTTTTTCTTTAACATTTTCTGGGTGGGATATGGCGTCTCTTTTTAGATTTATTTACATACATAGTTTTACCTACTTAATGGTAAAGAAGTAAAAATATTTTTTTTAATGTAAAGTATGTTTTGTAATCAATTTGAGGTGCGGCTTTTAAAAAAAATTAATATTAAATATAAATATTGGGATTTTTTTTCTATACATTTAAAAAAAAAAATCCGCAAGTAGAGCATTTAAATGCTTTTAATTAGGAGGAAACAAGGTGATGTCACAACCAGCAATTAATAAAAGTGCAGCGTTTTTAAAAATGGAGGCCATTATTGAAGTAAATTGTGTAAATATGGTTTACTGTATGTGTGCGTTAGCCGTATGCATATGTTTTATTATCCCACCAAGTGCTTCCAGCAGCAAAGTAAATGGAAAAGAGCCATGAGTGACGGATGCAAAGAGCTTCCATCCATCTTAATGTGGACCACTTTTCATATTGTTGATGTCCGCGGCCGCAGGGAGGGAGTCAAAGTGTCGGCGGTTGTGGTGGGGTTTGGAGTATGCGCTCTTATTATTCCATTTATTTCGCCCTTGAGTGGATTATAGTCTGGCGTGGGACATTAAACATGGGTGCTGAGGTGTTACTTAACACTCTAATGCCTCCCGGCGGCCGCCCACAATGCGTGCAAAGCGCCGTCATTCGATCCCGCCCGAGTGCGACGTGATCCAGCCCTGAAAGTAGCGGGCACAAACCCCCAGCCTGGAGAGGAGGGTATTGTGTTATAATTTTATATTTCATTTCCCTCCTCCAAAACATCTCCTCCCGCTTTGTGTCAGTGCTCCCCCTCCCTCCCATGTGTGCACACGTACGTCCGAAGCAATAATCACCTAAACTTTGTCCCGAAAGTTTTGTTGCAGATGTGGCACTTATTTAAAAAAAAGAAATCCCAGATTGTACAACTCCTGGTGTATAACCCGGTCTCCCTCTGTGCCGCCATTGGTCGTCCAGGTCGTCGGGTGAAACGCGCAACGGCGAGATGCTGAAGCTGAGCATGAGCAACATCGCCGCCGACGTGCTGCAGCAGCTGCTGGAGTTTGTCTACACGGGCTCGCTTGTCATCGACTCGGCCAACGCCAAGACGTTGCTGGAGGCCGCCAACAAGTTCCAGTTTAGCACCTTCTGCAAAGTCTGCGTGTCCTTCCTAGGTAGGTAGGAAACTGGAACATGAACATGACACATGAATGATCATCCCCCTCTTCTAAGGCTTTAACAGCTTTGAGATGCCCATTAGGGAGGTCAGAGGTTAATTCCACAGGTGTGGGATCAAGATGTCTCAAAACTTTTGTCCACATAGTGTACCTGCATGGCGTGCACTTCACTTCACTTCCTTCCTTTTTTACATTCTTGTTAAAACCACTCCCTTTTTTAAAGGGAAAAAAATTAACATGCCTTCTGTTTGATGGATTGCTGCTAGTTAGCAAAAGGGATTATGCACCACGAAAAACACATGATGTTTTGGTGAGGATCTGAATAAAGGTGCTGATTCCAGATTACATTCTTCACTGTTTGTTCCACCCTTATATTAGAAAATGACACCACGGGTCCGTTTTTAACAACCTACGATACTGTAGCACTGTTCAGCTAAACATCTCTGCTGTATTTAGGATGAAGCAAACTATGCTAATGCTTGTCAAAGATCCGTTATATGACAGGATCACTGCGGTTTTTAAGGGCCTTCTCCAAAAAGGCTAGTCAAAGCTTGTCTTTTATGACAGGAGAAATCTGTTGTGTTTTGTGATCTTCTGCAAAAACACTAGTCCAAGGTACTCGATATAATAGGATCACTCTGCTATTTTCAAGGACCTTATTTAAAAAGACAAGTCAAAGATCCTCTATATCAGTGGTCCCCAACCTTTTTTGCACCACGGACCGGTTTAATGTAGGCATTATTTTCAGGGACCGGCTTTCCACTTATGCCAGATAAACACAGCAAAAATAAGTGCATGAAAAATACAACTCACTATAACGCTGAATTAGTGGGAGCCCTGGGCTTGTTTCTTTGCAATGAGATGCAGATAGAAATCAGCCTTTGTCTACAATCTGTCACATTTATATTTTATATGTTCATTAATGTGCATTGTATCATGTCACAAAGTTATAACAAATATAACAAAAGGCAACTTACTATGAGGAGTGTTATTGTACATCTAGTAACAAACTTGTTGGTCTGTCTAGTGGGACAGGCGAAAGTTAAGTCGGAGAAAATGCAGTCGTTTATAAATTATTTAATGTTTCTCTGTGGCCCGTTAGCAAATGCGTCATGGACCGGTACCGGTCCCCGGCCCAGTGTTTGGGGACCACTGCTCTATATGACAGGATCACTGGAGTTTTTAGGGATTTACTGTTAAAACGGATCACAGCTGTTTTATGGACCTTCTTCAAAAAGGCCATTCAAAGAGCTCCTGTATGACATGAACAGTGCTGCTTTTACGGATTTATTGTAAAAACGCTTGTCAAAGATCCCCTATATGACACAATCATTTTGCTGTTTTTAAGAACTTTCGACAAAAAGGCTAGTTAAAGATCTTCTTTATGGCAGGAGAGATCTGCTGTTTCTTAGTGATATACTAAAAAAAAATTGAGATCAATGTTGTTGTTTAAGACCTTCTTCAAAAAGGCTAATCAAAGATCCTCTTTATGGCAGGATCACTCTGCTATTTTCTAAGGACATTCTTCAAACAGGTTAGTCAAAGTTCCTTTATATGACAGGATCACTGTAGTTTTTAAGGATTTACTGTTAACACGCTTGTCAAAAATCTCTTATATCACAAAACACGCTTGTCAAAAATCTCTTATATCACAAGATCACTGCAGTTTTATGGACTTTCTACAAAAAGGCTGATCAAAAATCCTCTATATGGCAGGTGAGCGCTGCTGTTTTTAGTGATATACTGAAAAAAACACTAGTCAAAGATCCTTTATATGACAGGATCACTGCTGTTTCCAAGGACCTTCTTTAAAAAGGTGAGTCATAGATCCCCTATTTGACAGGATCACAGATTTTTTTATTGTCCTTTTTCAAAAATGCTAATCAAAGATCCCATATTTAGCGGTCGCTCTCTAATGTTTTTAGTTATATACTGAAAACATACAAGTCATAGAGCCTTTATATCATACTTGCCAACCTTGAGACCTCCGATTTCGGGGCGGGGGGCTTGGGCGGGGGCATGGTTAAGAGGGGAGGAGTATATTTATAGCTAGAATTCACCAAGTCAAGTATTTCATATATATATATATATATATACATATATATATATATATATATATATATATATATATATATATAAATAAATAAAAGAAATACTTGAATTGCAGTGTTCATTTATTTACACATATACACACACATAACACTCATCTACTCATTGTTGAGTTAAGGGTTGAATTGTCCATCCTTGTTCTATTCTCTGTCACTATTTTTCTAACCATGCTGAACACCCTCTCTGATGATGCATTCTGCTTCGTCTCCTTGTTGTGTGCGCAGTTGTGCACTGCACTCTCTAAAAGCCGTAGATGTTATTGTCACATATGCATGTACAGTAGATGGCAGTATTGTCCTTTAAGAGTGTCACAACATTGCTGTTTACGGCAGACGAACTGCTATACGGTAGACAAAAACGTGACTGCTGTTGTTGTGTGTTGTTGCCGCGCTGGGAGGACGTTAATGAAACTGCCTAACAATAAACCTGGAGGGGGCGTGGCCTCCATCTCCGCCAGAATTTCGGGAGATTTTCGGCAGAAAATTTGTCCTGGGAGGTTTTCGGGAGAGCCGCTGAATTTCGGGAGTCTCCCGGAAAATCCGGGAGGGTTGGCAAGTATGCTTTATATGAAGCACTCTGCTGTTTTTAAGAATTCACTGCAAAAATGCAAGTCAAAGATCATCTATGTGACAGGAGCATTGTGCCGGGACGACTCTACACCATCATCAGGTGTTATGGCTATGTCCAAACATAAAGGACATCAAATGTTCCTGAATGACGACTCATCGGACACATCTGTCTCCCCCTAAAGCTGGTAACGCGCCATTACTCTGATCTTGCCCCAGTGGGTCCGATCGCGCGATAGGTTTGGGCTTTTATTGTAAAAAGGTCGCGGGACAATCGTCACTTAAATGTCAAATTTTCTGGCCTGAACTTCGGCGAAGCAAAGAAGCACTAAAGGGGAGGAGCCTCGAAGAGGAGTCTGACGTGCACATATTTTATTGGGTTAGAAGACGAATAAAAAGCCTGAAATGTCAGCATTTGCAATTCATTTCATGAATTGTTTGTGCCGGCACAAGGAACTGAGCGTGAATACAAAGGTCAGAGGAAAAAAAGCAACAGCACGTATTGATTTGTTTTTCTCTTTTTGGACCACAGAAAAAAACAGAAAACATGGAAGCCATTTGTAGACTTCATTTCCTGGGAGACATCCATTCATTCCACCCTGACAAGATGCATGACATTTTAGCACATGACAGGGTGCAGGTGGAAGTGAAGGTTTGTCCTTGACACAGTAGAACCTGATATTGTGTCAAATGTTAGCGCCCACTAGGAAATAGCAAACATGTTCTCAACCTACTTCACTTTCACTACAATTTACTCAAGTCACTCTCAGTGGAATGTTTTTAAACTAGGGCTGTCAAACCATTAAAATATTTAAACTCGATTACTCGCATATTGTTCATAGTTAACTTGAAATTAATTGCGTTTAACTGCAGATAGATATAGTTTTTCATTATTATTATGTTTACCTTAGACAGATAATATTAAATTAATAAAACTGTGACTGGACAATTTGTTTGCTTTAATGACATTTTTACCAAACATTCTGCTTTATTAAACGGCTAAACACAAAATGGACATAAACACGCTTTTATGACAATAAAAAAATTACCTGCAGTGGTCCCCAACCTTTTTGTAGCTGTGGACCGGTCAACGCTTGAAAATTTGTCCCACGGACCGAGGGGGGGGGGGGGTATTTATTTTTTATTTTTTATTTTTTCATAAAGAAATACAATCATGTGTGCTTACGTACTGTATCCCTGCAGACTGTATTGATCTATATTGATACATAATGTATATATTGTGTTTTTTTATGTTGATAAAAAAAATAAAAACATTTTTAATTTCTTGTGCGGCCCGGTAGTTGGGGACCACTGCCTTAGCGTGTCCCTGACAGGATTTGTATTCCTGCTGAAGGACCCTTTGCATTCGGAGAGAGGAGCTACACGTACGTGTTTTGATAATAGTTTTGTGCGTTATCAACACAAAATATGTCATGGTTTGATCGTTAAAGATGTTTGGTCATGTTATCTGCAGGGTTCGTACGGGTGCTTAAAAACCTTGAAAATGCTTGGATTTTAATGTTGTGTTTTCAAGGTTTCAAAAATGCTTGAATTTTGGGTGAAGTGCTTGTAAATGTTTATCATATTTCTCGGCAGTCTGACTCCATAGGCAAATTATAAAATGGAAAAAAATTAAATTGGTTTCCTTAAAAATGAAAGCTACACGCTTGATCTGTTGGCTTTGCACGAGCCCTTACATGCCAGCGCCGTATAAGGACAGTGGTGCATCGGTCCATCATGCCGGGAGGTTGTCGTTTTACATTGGATGAAAATTATTAGTCCATTATTGGACTTGTTTGTCCTGTGAAGGTCATGTAATGTATAATTTGCAACTTTTTTCACAACTTATAGCTGAGCTAATATGAATGATTTTGTAGTTTTTACACAACATGGTTTTATGCATATCTTGCTCTATTATTTTCGGTGTTTACTTAACTTGTCTGGCTACCTCAGTGAAAGCAAAAAAAGTTAACTTTTGTTTTTTTGTTAATGTTATCATAGCCACAGTTATAAGGCTAGATATGCTTAATGAAAGGTGACTGAGGTGTTGTGAAACAAACAAAATATGTTCCTTTAATTTATTATCCTTATATTAATGTGGAACAGTTTTGTTAAATGAGTGAAATTGAAATTTTGAGGGTGCGTGTATTTATATCAATCCGTGTTGTTCAATATCATCCAAAAATGGATTAACTCACTGGAATATAAAGACAATATAACATACATCCATAAACCTGGATGCATATGCAAAAGTGCAATATATTTATTTGTACAGTAATCTATTTATTTATATCTGCACCTTATTTCTTTTTTATCCTGCTCTACCATGAGCTAATGCAATTAAATTTTGTTCTTATTTGTACTGTAAAGTTCAAATCTGAATGACAATAAAAAGGAAGTCTAGTCTAGTCTAATTGAGTGTTGTAAGTAAGAAAAAGAACAAGACATTTGAAAAAAAACACAAATGGAGACACGTTTGCAAAAAACAATGACATTGAATAGTCTACAGAAACACTGCTTCATTTTCTATTATTATTCTGAAGCCGGAAATGTAGGGTTGGTTTGAGAAGAGGTGTCTTGCCATGTTTTGACGACAAACAGATTTAAAAGTGCCTCTTGACTTCCTGCCTACTGTCTTTCATTTCGTCTGAGCTTACCATCTTGTTAAAGCTGTTACAGTAGCAGTAATCAGTGAAGTAATTACAGTAGATATTACAAACTACAGTAAAGTAATATACATTTTATGATATCAGTGCACTAAACTGTAATCTAAACACGAAAGTGAAGCTCCACCCTTCTGAATGCAAGTGCGCAAGCACGCATTTGCTCCAATGACAGCGATCGTTCTCGGATAAAAATAGTCTTGTCTTGTTGGAAGAACGACTTGCCAAGGCTTTGGGTCTGGGCTTTCCATAATGTACCCTTGTTTTTGTCCATTGCTGCTCGCGATTTTTGTCTCGCTTGTGGCTCAACAGCAAGATCAACAACTGAACGCAGCTAAACTTTTCCACGTTACAGAATGACCGCAATTCAGAAAGCACGTGAATTGCGCTTCCAAAAAAATTTGCGCTGTTCATGGAAGCTGTAGTTAATAAATTTGTTATCGCGTTAACTTTGACAGCCCTAATTTAAACTTGACTTTGTGCACTTCCCCTAAAACAGCTGTAGTGTGCATGCCAGACCACTAGCTGGCAGTGTTAAATTAAACAGCACAATACAATTTATATAAAAAAGGTTTGTCTATGTAAGCATAAATAATTGTTTGTACCTGACAAGTTTCGGCTACCTTGCCTCTGCAGCCTTCATCAGGGGTGTCACGTGATGTTGTATACATGTATTATCAGTAGGCCAAATGGACCTCTTCACTTTAACACAATCCAATTGTCAAATTTGGGAAACAGTTTAATGGCTTAATCAGTTTAAGCTCAAATACTAGACAGGACAGTTCTAGTCTGATTGGAGTTACCATATGTAGTCTTTGAGACTACATGAACAGTCCAATTACGATCAAATCAATGCCCCGAGAAGACGTTTTGGACTTTCATCCGAGCAGGCTTCATCAATTCATGCTCAAAGACTAAAGACCAGAGAGGACAGAGTTCCCCTGTGCAATTTTCAGGTCAACCTGAACCGTCCAGTTATGATTAATTTAATGCTTTGCGTAGTCGTTTTATCTTTCATCCGAACAGGCTTCATCATTTAATGCTCAAAGACTAGATCGTGCAGCTCTAGTCTCACTAGAGTTGCCTTATGTGGGCTTTGGAACAAACTGAACAGTCCAAATACAATCAACTCATCGTCTTGAGAAGTCGTTTTGAATCTTATCCGAGCAGGCTTCATCAGTACATACTCAGACTAGATAGGACCGCTCTAGTTTAACTAGAGTTGTCCTATTTAGTCTTGAGTTGTCCTATTTAGTCTTTAAAGCTAAAGTACCAATGATTGTCACACACACTAGGTGTGGCGAAATTATTCTTTAGTTGTCCTAGTCAGACGGGAGTTATTTTATCGAGTCTTTGGCTATGAACTAAAGAAGCCTAAGTCGGATGAGAGGCGAAGCCAAACATCTTCTAGGATGTCCTGAGCAGTTCAGTTGCGATCAATTCAATGCACTGAAGATTTCGGGCTGCATTTTTAAACTGAGTTTTTATGGAATTCCAAATTTGGGTCAAAGAATAGGCCAAAACATCAGCGTGATTGTCACCTGAAACTTGGTTGTCCAATGGTGTTCATTGCTGACGCTGATAAAGGTATGTTGTCAAAGTAATTCATCTGCAACATGTCGCCTCTTGTTTTGGCGTCTGTGTTTGTTTATAAGAGCCACTCTATGTCGATCAAAGGAGGGCTAACGTCGCCAACCCTCCAGGGCAATTATTTAATCAGGCCAATTTCATCGGTCCCTGACCAGGTCGGGCCGTTTGTTTGTCTGATTGCACAATATTTCTTCTACAAACCTTTTCTCCATTCTCTTGATGAAAAGCTGCGTCATTAGAGAGGAAAGTACCACCTTAATGGACGTGAGCTCTCCCCCCCTGCTGGTCACTTCTCTTTGAAGGCATCTGACTCTTTAATGTGGTCCAGCTACTCCCTAATCTCACTCCTGGCTGTCCGCCTTCACTCGCTTGTTTCTGCGAGCGATCAATTCCTCCCCGTTTGTTTGTCCCAGGAGGTGTTTGCAGTTATTAAACTTGCTCCTCATTCATCTGAGGCAGATGGAAAGCTGATAAGCCGCGACACAATCTTCCTGGTGCGCCATCTTGCTATTGATGTCCTAATCAATCTGTCGGTCTCTTCTTTTTCTTCTTCTTCTTCTTCCTATTCTTCCTGTACTCCAGAGAAGCAGCTGACGGCAGCAAACTGTCTGGGAGTGTTGGCCATGGCTGAGGCTATGAGTTGCACGGAGCTCCACAACATGGCCAAAGCCTTTGCATTGCAGAATTTCCCTGAGGTAAATCCAGAACTGTTACGATAACATCATATAATCCTAAACCGCTGATCACAAAAGGCTGAAAATGTGCCAAAACATGAACCCCCTTCTGTGTTTCCGATGCTATTATTTTTCTGACAAATAAACCACACGGCAGGGCAAGTACAGAACCCCAAAGTTTGTTTATCACACAGCTCAAGAGGCTCTACAAAACACTAACTATAACTTTAGAGTGTTTAGCTCAATCACAACCCAAATTGTTCACACATTTTTAGGAGCCTGTCAAGCACATGTGTATAAAACTTTACCAAGATACATCACTTCCTGTCAACGGAAAAGTTAGATAGATGGTACTTTATTGATTCCTTCAGGAGAGTTCCCTCAGGAAAATTAAAAAGACATTAGAATAGGATACAAAGAAAAAGCTCCACTTTTGGGGACAGTGTGGCTCAGATGGTAGGGCGCCCAACCAGCAAATTGAGGGCTTCCTGGTTCGAATCTAGCTTTCACCATCCAAGCCACTGCTAGTGTCCTTGAACAAGATACCAGTGCCACCCACACGGGTCTAAATGTATCTTAAAGGGGAACATTATCACAATTTCAGAATGTTTAAAACCATTAAAAATCAGTTCCCAGTGGCTTATTATATTTTTCGAAGATTTTTCAAAATTTTACCCATCACGCAATATCCCTAAAAAAAGCTTCAAAGTGCCTGCTTTTAACCATCGTTATAAACACCCGTCCATTTTTCTGTGACGTCACATAGTGAATACAAACAAACATGGCGGAAAGAACAGCAAGCTATAGCGACATTAGCTCGGATTCAGACTCGGATTTCAGCGGCTTAAGCGATTCAACAGATTACGCATGTATTGAAACGGATGGTTGTAGTGTGGAGGCAGGTAGCGAAAACGAAATTGAAGAAGAAACTGAAGCTATTGAGCCATATCGGTTTGAACCGTATGCAAGCGAAACCGACGAAAACGACACGACAGCCAGCGACACGGGAGAAAGCGAGGACGAATTCGGCGATCGCCTTCTAACCAACGATTGGTATGTGTTTGTTTGGCATAAAGGAAGCTAACAACTATGAACTAGGTTTACAGCATATGAAATACATTTTGCAACAACATGCACTTTGAGAGTGCAGACAGCCCAATTTTCATCAATTAATATATTCTGTAGACATACCCTCATCCGCGCTCTTTTCCTGAAAGCTGATCTGTCCAGTTTTGGAGTTGATGTCAGCAGGCCAGGGAAGCTAGGGTCGATATTCTTCTCTTGATCATCTTCGGTGGCATAAGGGACGGTGTGAGCCAAGACATCCAGGGGGTTTAGCTCGCTCGTCTGCGGGAACAAACTGCCACCATTGCTTGCCGTGCTACTGAGGTCCTTTGTCCCTGAATTGCTCACACACTCCGGCAGATTCAATGGGGGTCTGGCGGCAGATTTCTTTGACTTTATCGTTGGAAATGCATCTGCTTTGAGTGTCGCAGGATATCCACATATTCTTGCCATCTCTGTCGTAGCATAGCTTTCGTCGGTAAAGTGTGCGGAACAAACGTCTAATTTCTTGCCACTTTCGCATCTTTGGGCGACTGGTGCAACTTGAATCCGTCCCTGTTCGTGTTACACCCTCCGACAACACACCGACGAGGCATGATGTCTCCAAGGTACGGAAAACAGTCGAAAAAACGGAAAATAACAGAGCTGATTTGACTCAGTGTTTGAGAAAATGGCGTATTGCTTCCCGATGTGACGTCACGTTGTGACGTCATCGCTCCAAGAGCGAATATTAGAAAGGCGTTTAATTCGCCAAAATTCACCCATTTAGAGTTCGGAAATCGGTTAAAAAAATATATGGTCTTTTTTCTGCAACATCAAGGTATATATTGACGCTTACATAGGTCTGGTGATAATGTTCCCCTTTAAATGCAGATAATTGGTTTCTCAATGTAAAACGCTGAGTCACTAGAGAAAAAACGCTATGAAGATATACTTCACTTCTGCTACCGGGATTTTGAAGTTTTCCTTACCACCTATTGTGATTACAGCTGCAGGAGAGTTTGCTGACATCTTCAAACCGCTCTTGGTCCGTTGAGGCATAGATTTGCTGAAAAAAAGCGAATCGACGGGCTGCTATAGCAACAATGCCGAAACCCAAGTTACGTAACATATCTCAAACCTTGGAACATTCGGTCTCATCAAATGAAATTCTGCAAACAGGTGGTACAAAAAATAGACAACCTGAAATCCACTGTGAAAACAGAGATGGCAAGTCTAAGATCAGATCAAAAAGCAGATATGCTAGGCCTACAAGCAAACATACGTAGAAAGCCTACTTTCCGAAACTAACAGCTTGAAAAGGGAGCTTTGTGATTTTAAAGATAATCTGATGAATAACAGATATGCAACAGGAGATTAAGGTCCTCCGAGAAGAAAATATAGCAATGCAACACAAAATGAAGGTTCTGCAACAAGATAACATTGCTCTAAATAATATTACAAATTAAATTGTTCAGGATAAGAATACACAAATTAATTATATAATTGTGACAAAGCTGCATAGTATTCCTTGATCCTACGCCAGAACCGTGGATAATAGTGTAGAACCAGATGCAATGGACGCCGCCTCAGCAGAGCAACAAGTGGTAAACTTTCTGCAATCAAAGGAAATCAATGCCGATATTAACATCACTGACACATGCATCCCACTAAAAGGTACAAACAACAACACTTCTCTAGTAATTTTCATGAAACTCGCCAATAGGCAATGCACAATTGCACTGCTGAAACAGGAAAGAGGCTGAAGGATACAAATGTGTACATTAATTAACTAAACTCAATGCTGACATCGCCAAGAAAGCATGCGACTTGAGAAAAGCAGGGAAAAATTCAGGGAACTTGGACCACCAACTGCAAAATCTACATCAAGCTGAATGGAGGTCCAGAAGCAAGAGTACTTTGTGTCAAAGACATCAAGGATCTGGAAAAATATTAAAGCTCACAGCGCTTTGACAACGATAATGAAGTCTGACGGAAAACAATCATCTACATTCAACATCAACGCTACTATGTTCGAAGAGATTACTTAACATTAAGATCTGGATTTAAGAGCGCATTCATCTACACTCCTGGACATTATTGAAGCAACGCAAAAGTTTGCTGAAGAGGAAAATATAGAATTGGAAAGCTTTTGCAATATTGAACATTAGAGCCAGAAATTTTAAAGTGACATAAATCCAGATAAATTGTTTTTCTCCCACATTAGGAATAATTATTTTCATCATACAGATGACCGGCACCCCCCCGCGACTCTGAAAGGGACAAACGGTAGAAAATGGATGCATGGATGAATGGATGGATGAACAATATAATAGCGACATTAAATATGACAACTAACAATTATTCATTTCAACTGCAGAAGCTTGTATGCAAACTACAACAACATAAAGCATTTTTTGGAACAATTCAACAAACCCTTCAAAGTGATTGCTCTCTCAGAAACATGGATCGATGCTAAAAAAGGAATAGATTTTGCTCTGGAAAGATATAAATTAAATTAGAAACAACAGAAACGGAGGAGGAGTTGCGATGTACGTGTTGAAGAAACTGAACTACAAAGTGGTGAAAATGTTGCTATTGATAATATTTTAGAATGTATAACCATTGAAATATGTCATACAAAAGCACAAATTTATGTATCAGCTGTATATGTAGAACACCTCAATCAAGTGTTGAAATGAGGAGTGGATTAAGGCAACCTTCACTGAAATCAGTCAAAACTCGTTTTTGAACCCTATTAAGCAGAAGATCATTGATACAATGTATAGCATGAGTTTATATTCTAAAATTACAAGGCCAAGTAGAGTTACAGGACACTGGGCAATGCTTATTGATAATAACTGACATCAGTGATCATCCACCAGTTTTTACAATCTTTGACGTAAACTAAAGGGAAGGGAACATGTTTGACAAAAAGACATTTCAAAGATTACGCGCAGAGAAAAGCATGATTGCCTTTAAGAATGATCTAGAAAAGCAAAATTGGAAAATGTGTACAGTGAAAACTATGCAGATGAAGCATATGGTAATTTGTTTTTGTGCTTTATGACAAACATTGTCCATGGAAGATCCACAGAGGCAGAAAATAAGGACAACACGTGTAACAACAAGCCAACTAACATACTACGAACAAGTAGTAAAGAATATTACAGTAAATTATGAGATAGGAACAAAATAACATGAGCGCAACATGGGGCATCGTGAATAGCATCATTAGAAAATAATTACCATCAGTACTTCTAAAACGGCCAATATGAATAGAATAGTGGGGGCAAGGGGGTGGAAAGTGTTACCTTCCTGTATTGCAAAATAAAAATTAAAAAAATACTTGCGGCGGCCCTAAATGTATGTAACTGAATGTATGACAAACACCGGAGACACCACTGTAGTCCAAAGTGTAATCGAGGAATCCTAGTTTTGAATCTTTTTTGCTTTACTTGGAACTTCTCACAAGTATTTCACAATTTTCAAAATAGTCTTTTTCAAAATGTCAAGGATTTTTGTTCTTTGACAGAGCAAGAACCCGTTTGATTTTGATTAGTGTTTCACCCATACAATTAAGGCAGTGTCTGTCTAAGGTATGAAATATTGTTTTTTGTTTTTGGGAAGAAAAGTAGAAACTATGCAACTTAAATGTATAGAAACCAGTTTTATTTCACTTTGGAAGACCTTGACGGTGATTGTAACCCATGCTTCCCAAGGTAGCGGGCCAGGAGGAGATCCTGAGCGTGTCCAAGGAGGACCTAGTGGCCTATTTGTCCAACGACAGCCTCAACACAAAAGCAGAGGAACTGGTTTACGAGACGGTCATCAAATGGATCAAACGGGACTCCAGCTCCAGAGTTCAGGTAATAAAAATAGAGTGAAGCGTTGTTGGTGCAGTGAAGAGGCTCTCAGCGTGAACACGCAGACAAGTAGCTTCTTCATCAGCTTTGTTGTTCTTCCCCTGTTTTGCTGGCGCATTGTTTTCTCTTCTGAGTTGATTTGTTTTTCCTGAGAAAGCATATGCCGCACTCGCTGTTTGTTTGTCAGAAGATTCCCAGAGTGAGTTCATCACAATCAAAGGTTATATCCTCAAGATGGATATTGACAGCAGCGAGAGAGAGCAGAGCAAATATGAACCTCCCGGGAATCAATAAGCCTCAAGGTCGGAGCGTCAACTCTGGCCCGCATCCGCGAGAAGGTAAACGGGAGCGTCGACGGATATCCATCCACCGGTTAAAACCTCAGGTCATGAGATTTTTATCGATTTCAGTCACGAAAAGCTTGAACGTGCTTTTTTCTGCCTGTTTAAAAATGTAGGCCAGATTATTGGATAAATGGCGACCATCCGTCAGCGGAGGAGCCATCCATCGTGAGTAATGTCTCTTTGTCAGCGGGCACTGCCCTACATCCGCCGTATCAGACCTCCAAAATCAATGCTACCTTGTTGGCGCCCACCTTTTATGGCACGCGTTCATCACTGTTTGAAACGTTCACCTTTCAGATGAAATATTTAGCATTGCTTCTTTCATTTGCACGGTCTTATCACATTACCGTCAAGTGGGCTGAATGTTAACAAGCCACCACAAATGATTGCTAATCGCTGCTCATACTTGACAATTTCTAGGAACAATGTTAGATATACATGTATGTGTACATTAGACATCATTCTAATCCTATATTGAAGCAAATTTCTCCATAAGAAACAATGTAAATATGAATAATGGGTCTTGAGAAAAGTCCATATTTTAGTAAAAGTATGTTCACCCTGAGCAAAATTAAAAGGCGCTCTACTGTACTGTATATCAAACAAACAAAATAAGGGGGTGATGGATCGACGTTATATTTAATAACAAAGTCAAAACAACAACTAGCTGAACAGTCCTGATTTTTAGCCGCCCTGCCCACACACACACACACTCACACACACACACACACACACACACGTAATCACTAGACCTGTGGTGCACTCAGTTTGATATCACAAAACCTTTTAAAGGAAAACTGCACATTTTGGGGGATTTTGCCTATCATTCACAATCCCTATGCGAGACAAGAATACATATGTGTTTGCCTTTTTTGTGCATTCTGAATCATAAGTTATCAAATGACAAGAGGTCGCTAACAATACAAGTGTCATCTATACCGCCTATAAAGCCCTCTAAAACAACATCTAAAAACCGAGACCTGCGTATTAACAAAGTCTTTTTGGCATTGTTATTATAAGCGCTAACGTTGAGGAACTACATTTAGTAACACGGCGCCTTGATCACCCTGGTACTGCAGATTTTGACATACTGAGCTGCTGCTGCATCGCTTTGAGTTGGTGAAAGTTAATTCTAGATTATAAATCATGCCTTGACTTGTACAGTTGAAGGTTGTGTCAACTTTGAAATTCAACTTAGACCCAAAGACTGAGCAAGATTCTTGTTTGCTTCCACCTTTTTTTTAACCCGAGGAGTGAGGATCATAATGAATTCATCATCTAAGCAGGGAACACAAATCTTGTGCTGAAAGATATAAGCATCCCATCAGTCGGCATCTCAGTGAAAGCAGACATTGTACAGTAAGTGATTGTTTTATTTTGTTCATAGTTTGTATTTTTTGTTTAGCACTTAGCAATAGTGGTACTTGACGCTTAGTGTTTCACTAAAGCATTATATTTTTATCGCTCAGCTTCTAAAACTTGTAGCTCATTCTCCTTATATTCAGGCTCAAAAACACAAGGATCATCATATGTCCCTAAGTAGTCTCTGGTAGCACTCATGAAGTCTTCCATTATTAGTAGAAGTTGTTGTTGAAGGAAATAGTGAACGTTGCAATGCGCTCTGTGAAATCAATGTGTCGCTAAAAGGTTCCGGCAATGCTTAAAATTACCAAAATACAGTGCGTAACTGTTACATGTTATCAAGAATGTGCCTGTTGCTACATTACATATATATTTACAGAACGTATATAAAAGTTTATAGGCGGAATAGATCGAATCTCCTACACCTGCATTGTTAGCTGACTCTTGTCAGCCTGTATTTAGGATTTGGAATGCATTAAAAAAGAAAGACATAATGTTTTTGTCTCACATAAGGATTGTGAATTTCCAGAAATAGTGCAGTTCCCCTTTAACTCTAATAGCCAAGTCACTACAATGATTAAGAATAAAATAAACCCAGTCTACCTTGTCAAATAAATTTGTTTTGTGATCAGCAGAAGAAAGGGGGAGATGGGAGGAGGCAGTATTGACAATGCTGCGGATACTTCCTGAACGTTTCAAACCACATTGCTTGTCCATTGCTTTTTTTGGACTCAAATTGACCTAGCAAAACTTTAAAAAAATTAAATAAAACGCTAAAAATCACCAAAAAAAACCCCACTCAAATTAGCACAGTTAGCTAACAGTAACACTATGCTGACTGCTGCCGGGGATAAAATGGCTGTGCTGCGAGGCACACAATGAGTGGATGAAACGTCCGTACACAGAGACAAGGTTCGTACACCAAAGCATTTTTGTATTCGGTCTGCGGTTCGTAAACCAAAAAGTTCATACAATGAGGGGTGTGTGAATCGAGGTTCCACACATTAGAAAATAAATGAAATACTTTACTTAGTAGTGACGATTACCGTTCACATTAGAATCGATGTGGTACCAATTTCCCGCCTGGAAATCGATACCGGTACTCAACAGTACCAATTTTCCATATTTTTGTTTGTGTTAATAAATGTTTAGCATTGAATAATAAAATCGAATATTTTAAAGTAATATTTAAAAATGAGCTGATTGTGATAAATGTGGGGTTTTCTGACACTTCTGAGTCTCATTTGCAAGTATAATTTAGTAGACTTGGCATGCAGTTGCGATTCCAAGACGGTAGTTAGCAGTAGTGAATGCTATGCCTATTCAGGAGGTAGTCTTGAAGCTGGATGTGCCAGTCTAGTCTTATGTTGGGACCTACAATGATATCTATAAAAGTACTGAATTGGTACCTATCCGTCTCCTTGTACCGGTAAATCCTGTTTCCTGGAACATGCTCTCAAATTGGACCGTAAGTGTTGACCGAGCAGTCCACCACAACCTCTAGACCAGCCCGCTTGGTTCTGCAATCTCACCCTCCAGCAGACAGCTGAGGTTATTCAGATGAAGTCGAGAAAAACATTTTTCCGCTTGTCTTAACGGGGCACTTCACCAAGCCCTGAGACGGTGGACCCGGGGTCACCTTGTGTTTGAAGAAACAGACGGAGCTCGAGAGGACTAGACAAGGGATTGAGAAAAATAAACGTCAAGAGGCAACTCTGACCTCCATCCGGGGTGGGACCTGAAAACCACCAGGTTGCCTCCATCATGCTGCTTGAATTTGACATGCATGGTCCTCCATTTTCCTCCCTCCTCCTCCTTCTCTTGCTGCAGAAATTCACTCTCCCAGAACCTGTGACAACTTTTAATGACATGTCAAGGCGCCATGTCGCTGCAACACTTTAAGCCGCCAGCTACTTTGGCGGCCGTTTGTGTGTCCGTGTGTGTGTGTGTGTGTGTGTGTGTGTTTGTGTGTGTGTGTGTGTGTGTGTGTGTGTGTGTGTGTGTGTGTGTGTGTGTGTGTATTTTTGTATGTATGTGTTGGCGGGCTGTGAGCTATACAGTGGAAAAGTGGCATATTGAACGCGCCGGGTAAATAATATGCAATTTTCTCTTTCCGCTATTTCTCTTTCCGCCACGCTGTCAGCTCGCGTCTGATGGCGCCAGGAAACGTGGATGCCGTTAGAGACAGAAGAGCATTAGAGCGTTCATAGTTGTCTATTAGACTGAGCAGAGACGCTTTAACGTTCTGAAAAGAGCGCGGCCACCACTGTGGAGCTGTCACTAATGTTTACTTTTTAGCTACATGAGAGGGCGCAGTGCACAGCTACACCACTGCTAGTTTTAACCACAATACCAAACATGCGGTTAAACTATTACAATGTCTGCTCCTTTTGGGTGTTGTTTGAAATCATTCCATGTTATTTAATATAACGTTATTAGTATTATATTATGTTATCATATAATTCTTATTTCCGTCTTATTATGTTTAGCAAAGGGAAACTTTATATTAATAAATATCATGGTAACTGTTAAACAGGGGTGTCAAACGTGAGGCCAGCGGGCTGGATCAGACCCGCAAACAGGTTTTATCCGGCCCGCGGGATGAGTTTGCTAAGTAAAAAAAAATTAGCCAACATTTTTTAATGAAGGAAACTGCTGTTCTAAATGTGTCCAACAAATGTTGCAAAAGCATTCTTTGTATCTTTTTAGATTATGCTATATATATAAAATACCACATGATGTTAGTACATCAGTACATCCTGTAATTTGATTTTAATATTATTTTTTTATCTTGATAGATTGAAAATTAACACCAATGAGTTGACTGATGAACATTATCACATAATTTATTCAGAAAGTATAAATAACAACAAATAAAGGTAGAATACTATTAACCGCAATATGTAAAAAAAAAAAAAAAAACATTATGATTTGTACATTTTCAGAATGTGTTTGTTCTATTTTTAAACAAAGAAAACAATCTGAAGTTGTCTGTATTTTTTTAAGTTATTGTGCCGTGATTTTACCAGTCCGGCCCACTTAGGAGTAGATTTTTCTCCATGTGGCCCCGATCTAAAATGAGTTTGACACCCCTGTGTTAAGCTAAAGCGAAACTAAACTAAACGCCCTCCAGTCCTATTTATAGCTGAATAATGACTTGGAAAATCATAAAATATAGAGGAAAACCTTGTATATTTCAGAATATTTGATAGTTTGTCTAATTATGTTTAGCAAAGTGAAAATGTGTATTCGTAAACTGTCTATTAACTGTTGCATTTAGGCTAGCTAAACTAAGCTAAACCCCCTCCAGGCCTATTTGTAGCTTCATATTGACCTAAATATTTGACAGTTTGTCTATTTATTTGTTTAGCAAAGTGAAAATGTGCATTAGTAAATCACTTATCAACTGTTGCATTTAGTCTTGGCCAAGCTTGTCTACCATCAGGCCTAATTGTTCAGTTCAGTTCAGTTTCAGTTCATTTCGAACATGCATACAATACAATGTAATTCATCACATATTTCCGGTTGTTTTATTACAGCACATCTGAAAAGGACTATGAAGAAGCAAAGCTTATTTAATCCTACCTCTTTTCATACCATATCAATTTTATCCAATTTCCTTGTTCTCTGTAACAGAACAGTGAACAAATACATAATAAATGAATAATATACCATAGTAAACAATACATAATTAATCTTTGCCTCAATAAAAAAAAAAGAAAATAAAAAAAGGGTTGAAGATGTTCGTCATAATTCTTGTTCTGTGTACTTTGTGAACACTTGTAGTTTGAACAGTCCCTTAAACTGAATAATATTGGTGCTTTGTTTGATTCATTTGGTTAATCCATTCCATAATTTAATTCCACATACAGATATTCTAAAGGTTTTAAGTGTTGTTTTACATTAGATTTTCTTCTAAGGTTATATTTCTCCTCTTTTGTTGAGAAAAAGTGTTGTACATTCTTGGGTAGCAGGTTATAGTTTGCTTTGTACATCATTTTAGCTGTTTGCAAATGCACCAAATCTTTAAATTTCAATATTTGTGATTCAATAAATAAAGGGTTTGTATGTTCTCTATATGCAACATTATGTATTATTCTAATTGATCTTTTTTGTAACACCGTTAGTGAATGAAGCGCACATTTGTAGTTGTTTCCCCATATTTCTACACAATAAGTGTGAAGTGAAGTGAAGTGAATTATATTTATATAGCGCTTTTTCTCTAGTGACTCAAAGCGCTTTACATAGTGAAACCCAATATCTAAGTTACATTTAAACCAGTGTGGGTGGCACTGGGAGCAGGTGGGTAAAGTGTCTTGCCCAAGGACACAACGGCAGTGACTAGGATGGCGGAAGCGGGGATCGAACCTGCAACCCTCAAGTTGCTGGCACGGCCGCTTTACCAACCGAGCTATACCGCCCCTATATCTCAGATATGGTAACACTAGCGAGCAGCAGAGAATATTAAGTGATTTTTGGTCCAGAATATGTTTAGCTTAATATTAGTAAAGTTGTGGCTTTGTTTTTCGAAAGGTCATAAAATACAAATGAAAACCTTACACATTTTCGGAATATTTGACAGTTTGTCTATGTATATGTTTAGCAAAGTGAAATTTTGGATCAGTAAATCTCATATTAACCTTTGCATTTAGTCTAAGCTAAGCTAAAAAAAAACAACCTCCAGGCCTAGTTGTAGATTCATGTTGACCTAAAAGATTACAAAACATAGAGGGGAACATTTATCTTTTAGAATGTGACATTTTTTTCTATTAATAGGTTGATGAATGTTGGTTTAGAAAACAATGAACATAATGACATCTCATTTTGATCATTTTTTAGCCCTCTGCTAAATCATCCACATCTGACGCCAGAAAAAGGATACTTCTGGTCTGAAGGTGGTGACTGAGCGATGGCCGTCCGTCCTTTCTCCCTGCCATCTTTTGTGCGCAGAGCGCAGGGTCCACGCACGCCTCCAATTATAAAAGGCCAGTCTCTGCCAAATCTCCGAGTAGGACCTCCATTACGCCTCGCTGGGACATGTTTCATAGCGGATCCTATCTTTCCAGGTGACAAAAGAGGCTGATTAATTGTCTCTTTGGAAATTGTCCAGTGAGTGTTCGCGGCTAGAAAGGGGAAGTTAATGGCGTATTTTGCCTGATAAGAAAGGAAGGCCAGGCTGGCCATTAGCAGTGCGCTGATGTTCACTCATCAGGAATAACAATGTGCCGCCCTTAGTCAAATTAATACAGTAAAGGGTATTACTTCTTATGTGCTGCTTTTTACTCCGCTCTCATCTAACCCATTATTTGTCCTGCAGAGAATATTAAGAATCTTTTTTGAATGGCAGAACAAATGATTTCAGAGGACTAAAGTGCTTTGAAGCTGTATTGGCGCATTAAAACAGACTTTCCCACGTTTAATTTCCTTCATTTGAAAAAATAAAATAAAATAAAATGACCTCTTTACCTGAGATATCACTTTTAATTTGGTGATTGTCTTTTCTTTCGCGCGACGAGAGACGGGTTCAAAAGCGCAAAAAGACTCTTTGTCGCCACACGCCATTATGCAAGGTTAATTGTATTTTTTTGGTGGGGGAACGATGAGGAGCGATGAGGAGCTTTGTGTCGCCGCGCTGTCATCCTTCAGGAGGGAAATTGAATGTCGTGGTAGTCTCTGGCAAATAACTCTCTGGAGGAGACAATGGAGACTGACGCTGTAAGTAATGCCCATGTTGTCTGCAAGTGGGGTTGTAACGATTAACAGTTTTAATGATAAAACGCAGTAAAATTCCCAACGGTTAGTATTAACGTTTCAAATTAAATTGAGTGTAAAACCGGGATTGATAACCGTACTTAGATAAACTCAAGGACCAATGTGAGTTTCTCCAGCTTTTTTATTGGAGAAGCAAGCTTCCATGCTAATGGTCACAATCACTGTGATACGAAATGTTAATATTTTTTAAGGGTGTAGCAATTAATCCACGACATCGATCTATCTATCTATATTCAACGATCTATGGATAAGATTCAACTACATCCATCTATGCTTGGCAAGTTGGCCTTCCGGAAGATATATATCGATCTAACGTCGTTTTAAAAGGAAATCCATCGATTTTTAGCGATACTACAAAATAAAACATTGGATTTAAGAATGGCAGACTTTGTATGAAGTTTAGCACTTTTAATGATAAGGACGTTAAATGTTACTCAAGTCTGTCCACCTGTCTGTGGCGTCATCGCCATCAGTCATCAAAACAAGAATGGCATATAGCTACGGTGGCCGAGAAAGGTCACAACAAATGCAAATGCCACAAGACATTAACATAAAGCCACAAAAACGTTCAGCTGCAGCATGATTGCAAAAGCCACAACGCAATAATATAAAGTCACATACCAACTTTAAGCCACATAGGACGCGACAACGGAAGAAAAAGTTTCGCCTGACGGACCAAGTGGCTGTAGCAGAAGGTTGAAACCAGTGGAATGAACATAGTATGTTTAGTATTATTGAAAATGTTATTTATGACTGAAAAAAAGTGGTCACACTTCACTTACTTTTCCAACGTTGTTCATTACACCGTTTTCAACTTTCCACCTCAGCCACTATGTACTTCGTTGAAACTGGTCCGCTGCCATTTCCGTTGCGTCTTAATGTGGTTCTTTTTTGACTTAAAGTTGTTGTGTTGGTGCTTTATGTTTTTGTGTTGTGCCTTTTTAATTTGTTGTGACTTTTCTCAGCCACTGTAGCCGTTTATTGAAATAAGAGTTAGGTATATAGCAGGTCAAACTACTGCTCAGTTAACCTGAAAAAATTTGGTTGCCCTGAATTTCTCAGGTAAACAGACTGTTCATTCATGCATTACTGTACTTTTACTAAGTGTTGAGAATGTGAGCAGAAAGTGTTTCCTCTTGTTAATTCAAACTGAAGTGTCGGTTGCACTTTATTCAAATGTGAATGCATCGGCCATTAATTGTTGTTTACTTGCTTGTTTGTTATCCATAATTCATGTATACATAATTCCCTTACAAAAATAACATTAATATAGGAAACTTCACCTGCTGCAGTGTCCAGTACTTATTATACAGTCACACCGCTTGATATTTTTTGCTAAAAAGTTACTGGATCGATTTCAACTCACTGAATCGTATCTTTCAAAAAAAACTAAAAAAAAACTATTGTTCCATCCCTATCTGCAATGTTACTGCCCAGATTACATTACTATTTACAAACTATTAACAATATTACCATAATATGCAATAAAATATTTAACATTAAATGGTGTTTACTTGTTCTAGACAGCTTCGCTTGCTCCACTCGTTTTAAAAATTTAATGGTCTGGCCAACTCTTATGTAATATTTTTAATGATTCATGCATTTGTTGTAGTGCCGATTTACTACGAGTGAGTTGTATAATAGCCAATATCCTTTACTAAAATGCACATTAACTCCTCCAAAAGTGTCATTAGGCAGCGACGATGTGTATGTAACCAATAGTACACATTTTTAACGTCAAATGGTGTTTAGTTGGTCTACACTGCAGGTAACCTCAAGATTATTTCACTTGCTCCACTCGTTTTGAAACATTTAATGGTCAGGATGCCTCTAATTGATCATTTTTAATGATCCATGCATGCACAGTAATGCATTTTAGTTTTTATAACAGCAGATATCCTTGACAAAAATGCACATAAACAAGTGTCAACATGAGGTAGCGAAAATGCAAAAGTAAATAATACAAATAGTAAATACCTAGTCTACTCTAGACTGCAGGTAACCTTGGAATTACTCTTGCTTGTTTCACTCGTGTTTAATATTTAATTGTCTGCACCGCTAATGAAAACAGTGTTTAAACCTAATTTTTTTCCCTACGTTATAGCTGCTGTGTTAATTTACCACAGGTGTTCATTTCATACACTTTGGGTGTATGACAGGTATTTGACGACATGAGGCTCACATTCACAGGATAAATGTGATTTGTCCGTTTACACTATCTCTCCTGTATATCCAGAAACAATATGGATCAGTAAAACCATGTTGTGAAATGCAAAGCCTACTGCAATGTACACATTGCACACAAACTATGCGTTTTAAAAGGTTGGGTGGGATCGGATGCAGTCTGCTGAAGTGTGTACTGATCATGCAGATCCGTGTGTGTGTGTGTCCTGTGTCGTTCCACTGTGGCATGCTCGCTCCTGATGTGTGCAGCCGGTCAAATGCGGCCACTTGTTTGACCGTAACAAGTCAGACTGTATGTGTAATCACATATCACAGCAGGTCAAAGCATTTTCACTTGAACCTGATATGCAAACATAGGAAGCGAAAATGCACACATTCTGTGTTGATTTTGTTAAGCTTGTGTAGGAAAAATAAAACCCCCATAGTCACTACAACTTGGTACCAATCAAATCTTTGGAAATACAAGATTTTTCTATTGGCTCTCATTAGATTGTGTACCTAATTTTGTGGTCAGTCGTTGGAAAAATCAATCGAGTTATGAAACTGCTTACTTAAGTTATTGTTCGCCGTGTAAAATAAATAAATACAAATTAAAATAATTTATCAGAATGTAAACTAAATTACATTTAGTGTTAAATAATTTAGTTGTGAAATATATAAAACATTATTTCTTCACTATTTGGCAATTATTTATTTAATAGCCAATATTTGTGATCAATTCATATAATTCATGGTCTTTTTAATGAGATATTTGTTTAATGACTTATTTATTAATTTCATTTGTATTTCATGATGCGGTACAATGCGCAATTTGTTTTTGCGCCACACCACCACACTTTTTATCACCTATACCTTAGCTTAAAATGTGTGACTTGCGCTTGCAGGTAATAGAAGGTAAATATAGGTAAAGGAAGGTAAATACAAGGTTAACAAGCTAAAACAAGGTAAATGCAGTGTAGAGTAAGGTAAATATAAGATACAAGAAGGTAAAAAGGTAAGAGAAGGTAAATAGCAGGTAAAAACTAAATAAAAGAGGAAAAATAGAAGGTAAAGAAGGTAAATACAAAATAAGAGGATAAATACAATGTATAAGAAGGTAAATACAAAGTAAAAGAAGGCGTGGCGCAGTGGAAGAATGGCCGTGCGCGACCCGAGGGTCCCTGGTTCAATCCCCACCTAGTACCAAACTCGTCATGTCCGTTGTGCTGGTTAGCGCCTTGCATGGCAGCTCCCTCCATCAGTGTGTGAATGTGTGTGTGAATGGGTAAATGTGGAGGTAGTGTCAAAGCGCTTTGAGTACCTTGAAGGTAGAAAAGCGCTATACAAGTACAACCCATTTATATTTATTTATCATTTAAATAAAAGGTAAAATAAGGTAAATACAAAGTAAAATTGGGGACATTCAAGGAAAAAGAAAGTAAATAGAAGCCAAAACAAGGGCGATATACTGTAGCTCGGTTGGTAGAGTGGCCGTGCCAGCAACTTGAGGGTTCCAGGTTCGATCCCCGCTTCCGCCATCCTAGTCACTGCCGTTGTGTCCTTGGGCAAGACACTTTACCCACCTGCTCCCAATGCCACCCACACTGGTTTAAAATGTAACTTAGATAATGGGTTTCACTATGTAAAAGCGCTTTCAGTCACTAGAGAAAAGCGCTATATAAATATAACTCACTTCAAAACAAGATTCAATCATTCAATCAAAGTTTACTTATATAACCCTTAATCACAAATGTCTCAAAGGGCTGCACAAGCCACAACGACAGAACGAAGATTAATACAAGGTTAAAGAAAATAAATGGAAATTAATGGAGGTACAATCCTGAGTACCACCATAATAGAACCCGCACACACATAGTTGTACTCGCACCACACTTTGAGCCTGGGTCACCAACATGTGGGAATTCTTGTTTGCGGATTCTATGGAAAGTTACGCAGGCAAACGCAGGCTAGTTTGTTACATGGAATGTTTGGGTGTGAAATAACTGAGACTGTATACGAAATATAAATGTATATTTTTTACTTTTTGTGGTATACTAATACTAATGTATGTATACTAATACTTTTTCGAAAAACCAAATGTATGAAAAGTGGGGCGTACAAAAACTGTGTTAGCACTGTATTATAAACACGCAGGGGATGCCCAGTGTCCATACGTTGTGGTTGTCTACATCCATGCATTACCAGACTTCTTTGCACGGCAGGATGTATAATTCAAAGGCAGGTTATGTGGTAAAAAGCAGTTTTCAAACCAGGCTACAAGGAAATTCTGGAAATGATGACCTGAACATGTTTTCGTGTGCAGCCAAAGATGTTTTCTCTTCTCGGAAATGAAGTCATGCCGAAACGCGCCTGGGAGGAGAACACATTGCACCTGTCAGTCGTGGCTCAGGGCAACATTCTGCATCTAATCCCCCCCAATTCACCAAACCTACCCCCCACTCTACACTACTTCCATCCATTCTGGCTAACACGCACACACTCTCACAGAAACACGAAGCAAGGTGCATGTTTTGCTCACGCATCACATGGTGCACGCACACTCCCACGGTCATTGACGCTGAATGTCTTCGTGTGCACTCACTTGTGACTCATTCTTATTTTTCATGCAGGTTTTTTACGCTATAGTCCATTTTTCACACCGCATCAACCTTCATGTGTCATTTTGTCAGCCATTTAGCGTGCACTGCACACGCTCAGTAGACATTTGTCATGCGTGTTAGACACTAGTAAAAATGTGTGCGAATAAGCCGAGAGATATTAGTAAATGATGAAGAGGTAAAACAGCTGTGGCTTCACGTCACTGGAGTGACTGGAGTGGATCAGGATCGATTGATTGATTACAATAAAACTACTCAACATAAATCTCCTAACCTTGACCTGCTCAGTGGCCTTGTGGTTAGAGTGTCCGCCCTGAGACTGGAAGGTTGTGAGTTCAAACCCTGGCCGAGTCATACCAAAGACTATAAAAATGGGACCCATTACCTCCCTGCTTGGCACTCAGCATCAATGTTTGGAATTGAGGGTTAAATCACTAAAATGATTCCCGAGCGTGGCTACCGCTGCTGCTGACTGCTCCCCTCACCTCCCAGGTGGTGAACATGGGGATGGGTCAAATGCAAAGGGTAATTTCACCACACCTAGTGTGTGTATGACGATCATTGGGACTTTAACCCTTTTTAGAGCGGTGGGGAATAGGCTAAAGATGCATTATGCCATGATACAGGACTGGAGAAGAACATTTGGATTGAGGTTTGGAAATGTTCCTCTTGGTTTTGTTACTATATCATTATAAGAAGAGATGTTTAAGCAAGCATCCCCTCTGCATTGTTTGTGTGAAGCGATAGCAAGGGAACCCCTGCGCCTACACGGTTAAGCATATGGTCTTCCCGGTCCAGAGAGAATTGAAGAGAAATGAGCTAAAAGAAACTCACTCCACACGTCTTTGGAACCTCCCATGGAGCGCTTCCATATGTTCAACATATTAGTGCTCGCCGGCTGCATGTCAAAATAAACCAGGGAGAGCAAGTATCGTCATGCATCGATTTAGAAAACAATACAAGTCACCATCATGAGTCGTGCTTTTAAAGACTTTCCGTTATTGAAGTTCATTCTGGTTATAAAGCAGCGACATCTGAAAAGCATGCAAGTAGGCCCCCTGGTGGCAATGTGAAGCATAGCGTGATTGTGTCGTGATTGTGCGACTTCAGGACAAAATTTTTGTGCTTGCTTGTTGAAAAAGTAAGTTCTAGACTTGCTCAGTGGCCTTGTGGTTAGAGTGTCCGCCCTGAGACTGGAAGGTCGTGAGTTCAAACCCCGGCAGAGTCATAATAAAGACTATAAAAATGGGACCCATTACCTCCCTGCTTGGCACTCAGCATCAAGGGTTGGAATTGGGGGTTAAATCACCAAAATGATTCCCGAGTGCGGCCACCGCTGCTGCTCAGTGCTCCCCTCACCTCCCAGGGGGTGAATATGGGGATGGGTCAAATGCAGAGGATAATTTCCCCACACCGAGTGTGTGTGACTATCATTGATACTTTAACTTTATTCATATATGTTTAGTATTTTGTCATGCAATTGCAGCCCTAAAAATAGTTTTCTTGTCATTATTCCAACATTCCCGAGTCGTTTTTTTTACTAGGCTGTCTCGGCAACAGGGCCTGGAAGATGAAGGTGACAGCTCACACCATCCGTCTGTAAGGACGACGCTAGCATTTACTCTACGTGCTCCGGAGAGCGATGGCCGCCCGGCATGACAGGGATAGAGAGAAATGGAGTCAATCGTCGCCGTTGCTCACTCTCAATTCCCGAGTGTGTGTACATCATTCACCGCTGGGAAATGTTCATGCGCGATATGCCGCAGTGACACGCTACCCTTTGAGCACGCACAAGTCGCATTGTATTCTTACTACACCGTACTTGTGCTGCCTTCAAGAACACTGTAAAATCTGAAATCACAGACATTTGATTGGAGGTTAGATTTGCTATATTACTAGATAGGTAGTTAGTTAAATAGGTATGTAGGTGAATGCACAGGTGAATACTGAAGTTGTGCGAGATAAACCGATGAAACGGAATATCCGGTTTGACAAGCGAGCGATTCGGCTCCATTGGTAGCAGCGATTAAAAAAAATCTGATATTAGTATTTTTAGATCAATCAAGTGTTGAAACGTGCGCGACTAGCAATCGGTTAATAGTTTAAAACAACATGAGAGCCAGGAATGTGTGCAAAAGGATTAATGCGTACGCTCCGTTATCTTACCTTACTGAAGACAAGAATAGTAGTGATGTGCGATACCACTGATTTTCTTTGCGATCCGATGCGGGGTAAAATTCAGGCTGGTATTGGCGATGCCAATCTGATACCGATACTTTGTGCAAATATACCTAATGTGTCTGGTGAAAAGTAAAAAGTATTGTATTTCAAGTGTTGCTGCTCTTGGGGAATCATCTTCAAAAGATATAAAGTCACAGGGCGAAACAAAAGAAGGCGATATTCTGCTGTGTTATTTTATTTATATTCAACTGTGTATACCGTGTCTCCAAATAGCCTATAATAAAAGGATGCATACACATGCTTGTTTATTATACTGAGTGACTCATCGCCAATATTTTTCTTAAACAAATGGCAGATGACACTGTGTGTCGCTGCGCATTACGTATTTACTCAGGCGGAAGAAAAAATAGTTCTCACCAATCGCATTTCATTTTGAAAAGTTCCCAATGATTTTGTTACTTTACTCTGTGTTCCTGTTAATGATATACAATATCTTAAAGTAACTAAAGTATCAAAAGTATTGATATTGGGATTTTAAAAATCTATAGCAGATCATAAAGATTTGGTATTGATATTTCAGTATTGATCTGTGCATCACTAAAGAATAGATGTAAATAGAAGCAGTGTGGTCCACTGATCAGTCTTTGCTAGTGGCTAACGCCCCGCCACAGTGTAAAACTGTTTCTAGGTCAGCAGTCAATCAATAAATCAAAGTTTACTTATACAGCCCTTAATCACAAATGTCCCAAGCCACAACGACATCCTTGGCTCAGATCCCACACTATGGCAAGAAAAATCTCAACCCAATGGGAACAACGGGAAACCTTAGAAAGGGCTGCAGAGGTGTGCATCCCCCCTGGGTCACCGGTGCAATGGATGCAGAGTGGATACAGTTAATAATGTGAGAGTCCAGTTCATAGTGGGGCCTGCAGGGGATCATCTTGAATGGGGCGTCGGGGCGTAGAGATGTCACCAACTGATGCAAAGAGGAGTGGTCCATTCTGGGTCCCGACTTTGAACAGCGATTGCCTCATCCATGGAGGCTGATCCGTGGTCACCTGTTAACCTCTCTGCGCAGGAGAGGGGGGCAGAGCAGAAAAGAGAGACAGCAGATCAACTAGTCTAAAAAGGGGTCTATTTAAAGGCTACAGTATACAAATGAGTTTTAAGATGGGACGTAAATGCTTCTACTGAGGTAGCATCTCTAATTGTTACCGGTAAAGCATTCTAGAGTACTGGAGCCGGAATATAAAACGCTTTTTTTAGGCTCTGGGAATCACTGATAAGCCGGTGTTCTTTGAACGCAGATTTCTGGCCGGGACATATGGTACAATACAATCAGCAAGATAGGTTGGTGCTAGACCGTTTAGTAGTAAACGTAAGTAGTAAAACCTTAAAGTCGCATCTTAAGTGCACAGGAAGCCAGTGCAGGTGAGCCAGTATAGGCGTAATATGATCAAACTTTCTTGTTCTTGTCAATAGTCTAGCAGCCGCATTTTGTACCAACTGTAGTCTTTTAATGCTAGACATAGGGAGAACCGAAAATAATGCGTTACAGTAATCGAGACGAGACGTAACGAACGCATGAATAATAATCTCAGCTTCGGTGGTGGACAAAATGGGACGAATTTTAGCGGTATTACGGAGATGGAAGAAGGCCGTTTTAGTAACACTCTTAATGTGTGACTCAAACGAGAGAGTTGGGTCGAAGATAATACACAGATTCTTTACTGAGTCACTTTGTGTAATTGTTTGGTTGTCAAATGTTAAGGTGGTTTTCTCAAATAGGTGCCGGTGTCTAGCAGGACCGATAATCAACATTTCCATTTTCTTAGTGTTAGTTAAGATGCAAAAAGTTGCTGTAGATCCATTGTTTAATTTCATTTAGACACGCCCCTAGGTGACTACAATCTGGTGTGTTGGTCAGCTTTAGGGGCATGTAGAGTTGGGTGTCATCAGCATAACAGTGAAAGCTAACACCGTATTTGCGTATGATGTCGTTTAGCGGCAGCATGTAAATACTGAAGAGTACATGGCCAAGAACCGAACTCTGTGGAACTCCGCACGTTACATTAACATTCTCCAAAGTCACAATATATAATATATTCCAGATATCTTACGACAACTGGAATGGTACCAACCACAGATAATAGCTAATGACTGTTGACCACTGACCTTACTATTTCCAACGAAGATCATAAATAATGAAAACATTTACTTTGTTTTTTCGTTTACGTAACAGTTTTACAATTTTACAACGGGACGGGCCTCAATACTTTGCAGCAAACTTTTGGACATTTTTTCTCGGATGAAAACTCTCGCCACCAAATAAACGTGGTAGCTGCAGCACAGCAAGGTTAGCATTTTTAGCACTTTGCTATCCAACAAATGAAGCACTTTTACCTTCACCACTCTGCCCCCTGGTGTCTATAGATGTAAAACAAGTGGTTTAACGATGCAAAGACAGCTTAATGCTAGAATAAGAAATCAAGAACTTTGTGCTGGCAAGACTTTTATTTTGCCTACGACTTGTGGCCTCTTATACTTTTTTTTTAACATTCAGTCTGACAGTTTGGATTTGGATATTCTCTGCAAGTGTGCATCTCATTTCAATGTGGCTGTGCGGAGTGTGGGAGGACGGGCGAGGAAGCAGGAATGGAAGTAGCGAGACAGAGGGGAAGTAGGTAAAGAGATCACATTTCCCACAATGCACTGCATGTTTAATGGACCTCAGTGATTTGTAGTCTCATCATAAATACAGTGGAGGTTTACAGTAAGCGTGTGTGAGTCCACTGAGGTTTGTGTGTGTGCCTCCTACCTTTTAGCAGCGTCCAGATGTGGTCCATCTGAAGTCCTTTTCCTGCCATTTTAAACATGTTTGGCGAGCAAAGCGGGATCACAGCAGATGTGGTTTAGGCGGATTTGCAGATGGCGCGCCTCTCCCCCCCATCCCTTTGCTTCGTCTTCCAAAGTTTAGCAAGGAGAGAAGGGGAAAAACACAAGTGAGGTTGAGTACAGTATAGAGCTTGTCGCTGACTGTTGCTTTTGGAAGTTCCCGTGCTGGTTGCCTTGGCAACGCTTTCTCTTCTGTTCTCCCAACAGTCATCGTGTGTTTATTAATTCATCCTCTGCTGGTGTTGCCAATCAAATAGCTCAGACTTTAACGTCACAACATGAGGTCTATGATGAAGGTTTTAAGGACATTTTTTGCAAGAACCCTTCTGATATTCAGTGGTATCGTAGGCCACGGATGCTGAGGTCTAAAGACAAACGTTCTTATTTCATGTCCATTCTCTGTTTTAATTACTAAAAACAAACTTCCTTCACAACAAGAATCCTATTGATCTTTAAGTGAGATTATGTGTGACTGAGCTCAGGGCAAAGGAGTTCAGATATTCGACTGTCAATACACCATTCACAATTTGCATACAATACTTACCAAACAAACAATACATCACTTCACAAATGTTATTTATTTAAGTTTATATATGTTTAGCATCTTGCCATTTTGAACACTCTCACTGACTCAAAACAGAAAAATGGTGTAGGATAAGCCTTCTTATGTCATCGTCCGCATATAAACTTTGTTGTTTATATTAGCTACAGTATGCGTGTACTGTGTTACAGAAAACTGTCAGTTCTTAAATTATACCTCTTTTGTGTCATTGTACGTATGTATATGTACCCTAATGTAGGTATGTTGCCAGGTAGGCAGGTAGTTATTGGGCAGTTAGATAGGTATGGAGTTATGCAGTTATGTAGATAAGCGAGTATGTACTGGAGATAGATACAGTATATAGGTAAATATGTAGGTATATCGTAGACATCTATCTGGATAAGTTTGTAAGTAAGTAGGTACCGTATTTTTCAGACAATAGGGCGCACCAGATTATAAGGCGCACTGCAGATGAGCGGGTCTATTCAGGTCTATTTTCATACAAAAGGCGCACCGGATTATAAGGCGCATTAAAGTGGTCATATTATGATTTTTTTTCCCTAAATTTAAAACACTTCCTTGTGGTGTACACATGTAATGGTGGTTCTTTGGTCAAAATGTTGCATAAATGATGTTTTACAGATCATCTTCAAGCCGCCTTCTGATTGTTGCTTCAGGATGCGGCGTTTTGTGGGCGGTCTTATTTACGTGGCCCCACTTCGACAGTGTCTTCTCCCCGTCATCTTTGTTGTAGCGGTGTAGCGTGCAAGGACGTGCGTGGAAGAAGTGTCAAAAGATGGAGCTAATTGTTTTAATGAAAATCAGACTTTACTTAAATCAATCACGGAGCAGCATCTCCTCATCCGTGTCTCACAAGTGCAACAACAACGCCGGAAATGTGTCCCGTGAAAAACCGTCCGACCGGAACTCTCTAATAACTAAAGTTCCGTGGGTGAATTATGTAAACCCACTACACCGGTAGTTTTTAGCACTTCCATAGCGAGACTACTGACAGATATAAGTTAGAACTTTACACTACTTTATATTAGAAATGGCAACAGCGGAGGATGAATGTCACATAACAAGAAGATAGAGAAAAAGAAGAATCTTACAGATCACGGAGTCGTCACGGACTACAATGGCGGACGCGCACACATTTTCAGAACTTATGCAGCACATCAGCAGGTACCAGAAGGTAAGAAAAGTTGGTTTTGCATAATTTTGTGAAACAAAACGCCAGATATGTCTTACCTTATACACACACCATAATAATACTCATATATTGAAGCACAGTACAATCCATCAAGCGGTGTTTACTGGCGTCATCTTGCAGTCAACATGTATCTCTTATGTGTGACTGCCATCTACTGGTCACACTTATCATTACACCATGTACCAAATAAAATAGCTTTGAGGTCGGTAAGCACAACCAGAATTATTCCATACATTAGGCGCACCGGGTTATAAGGCGCACTGTCGATTTTTGAGAAAATGAAAGGATTTTAAGTGCGTCTTATAGTCCGAAAAATACGGTATATGGGAAGATGGTCAGATAGATAGGTATGTAGGGAGGTACATAGATGGATAGGTTGGCAGGTGGCTAGCTGGGTGTGTAGCTAGGTATGTGGTTATATAAGTAGGTATACTGTAGATAAATGGATTGATAGATAGGTAAGTAGATGGGAAGGTGGTCAAATAGATAGGCATGTAGGGTAATTGGGACTAAAATGGATAGGTCGTAAGGTCGATGGATAGGTATGTAGGTAGGTATACTATAAATAAATGGGTTGATAGATTATGTACTATAAGTAAATGGGAAGGCGGTCAGCAAGGTATGCATTTAGCTGGGTAAGTTAATTTGTAATAAGATGGATAGGATAGAAGGGTATGTAGATTTGGATGCAGGCAGATATCTTGTAAATAGATAAGTATGTAAGTAGATGGGAAGGTGGTCACATGGGTATGTAGGTAGATGGGTAGGTAGAATAGAACCAAACGCTTTATTTCATCAAACATGAGGGCATGATGAAAATACAGGTAGTTACTCTATTAGGTGAAGTTAAAATACAAGACAAGCAATAAATAACATGTTAAAAATAAATATCAGTACGAACAGCAGTGAAAAACGGCGAAAGCTATTGGGACAGATTCAATAGCCTAATGGCCCACGAGTAAAAACTGTTTTAAATTCTGTTTGTCTGGCTCTTTTGTGACTGAAATCTCTTCCATAATGGCAGCAGGTTGAACGAGTGCTGACCAGGGTGAGAGCGCTCTGCCAGGAGCGAGAGCGAGCAATGTCCTCTCGGGAGGGCAGAGGGCGACTGATAATCTTGTCTCGATAGATGGTATATAGGTAGGTAGATGAGCATGTTGGCTGATATTTAGGTGTATATGTGAAGTATTTGGTAGCTAGATAGGTATGTACAGGTAAATAGTTGGATAGTTAGGTAGGTAAATAGGTAGTTCTGTGTTGGAACTTTGTTGACATCGGCTTGACTTTGACATGAATAGCCAACTGCTTCCATGTTCTTTTCGGTGTGCATGCTGCCATCCATCCATCCATTTTCTACCACTTAATCCCTTCGGGGTCGCGGGGGGCGCTGGAGCCTATCTCAGCTACAATCGGGCGGAAGGCGGGGTACACCCTGGACAAGTCGCCACCTCATCGCAGGGCCAACACAGATAGACAGACAACATTCACACTCACATTCACACACTAGGGCCAATTTAGTGTTGCCAATCAACTTATCCCCAGGTGCATGTCTTTGGAGGTGGGAGGAAGCCGGAGTACCCGGAGGGAACCCATGCAGTCACGGGGAGAACATGCAAACTTCACACAGAAAGATCCCGAGCCCGGGATTGAACCCAAGACTACTCAGGACCTTCGTATTGTGAGGCAGATGCACTAACCCAGCGTTTCTCAAAGTGTGGGGCGCGCCCCACTGGTGGGGAATAGAGACATGACAGGTGGGGCGCGAGGAACGGGAGGGAATTTCACTTAAATTTTTTTTTTTTTTTTTTTTTTTTTTTTTTTAGATTTTTTTTTTTTTACTAGGCTTTCATTTTCTATACACACTGTAAATCACTTTGTGATTCTGTCTGTGAAATCCGCTATATAAATAAATGTAAATTACTTATTTTTCCTGTAGGCTTTACATTTCTAGGTAGGAGCAAAAGTTTGACAGACATAGCAACAGTAACTAATGGGGGCGGGGCTAAGCGGAACAAACTTGACGAGACAAGCGCAGCAAAATGAAAAGCTGTCCCACTGTCAAACGACGCAGTTGCGAGACGTATATGCGACATTGCAAGTGATCTTGAGGAACAACTCGGAGACAAATGAAAAGAAAGTCGTTTTGCTTTACAAGTGGACGAAGCTACTGACAGCAATAAAGACTTCCTGTTCATCGCATACGTCCGCTTTGTGAATGGTGAGTCACTGTGCGAGGATTTGCTGTTTTGCAAATACATCAAAAATAGAGCCTCTGCTGATGAGCTGTTCAAGATAATGGACAGTTTCCTCAAAGAACACGACCTTAAATGGGAAAACTGTGTGGACTTTTGCTCTGATGGCGCAATGACCATGGCAGGGTCAAGAAACAAGCTGCAGGCTCTAATAAAGAGGGTTGCGCCAAATGCGCATTGGACACACTGTGTCATTCACCGGGAAGAACTCGCGTCAAGGCAGCTCAGCCCCGAACTCAATGAGGTTTTAACAGATGTGAGCGCGGTAAATTTGATCAAAACACGACCACTGAAAGCGCGACTATTCTCTGCACTGTTTGAGGAAATTGGAGCTGATCATACAGCCCTGCTGTTTCACCATACTTGCCAACCTTGAGACCTCCGATTTCGGGAGGTGGGGGTGGGGGCGTGGTTAAGAGGGGAGGAGTATATTTACAGCTAGAATTCACCAAGTCAAGTATTTCACATATATATATATATATATATATATATATATATATAAGAATACTTGACTTTCAGTGAATTCTAGCTATATATATATATATATATATATATATATATATATATATATATATATATATATATAAATAAGAGAAATACTTGAATTTCAGTGTTCATTTATTTACACATATACACACACATAACACTCATCTACTCATTGTTGAGTTAAGGGTTGAATTGTCCATCCTTGTTCTATTCTCTGTCACTATTTTTCTAACCATGCTGAACACCCTCTCTGATGATGCATTCTGCTTCGTCTCCATGTTGTGTGCGCAGTTGTGCACTGCACTCTCTAAAAGCCCTAGATGTTAATGTCACATATGCATGTACATTAGATGACAGTATTGCCCTGTTTAAGAGTGTCACAACATTGCTGTTTACGGCAGACGAACTGCTTTACGGTAGACGAAAACGTGACTGCTGTTGTTGTGTGTTGTTGCCATGCTGGGAGGACGTTAATGAAACTGCCTAACAATAAACCCACGTAAGAAACCAAGAACTCGCCCTCGATCATTCTACAGTTATAACGTGATTGGGCAGGCACGCTGTTTATATTGTGGGAAAGCGGACGTGAAAACATGCTGTCGACACGTCACTCAGGTACGCCTGAATTTCGGGAGAAAATTTGTCCCGGGAGGTTTTCGGGAGAAGCGCTGAATTTCGGGAGTCTCCCGGAAAATCCGGGAGGGTTGGCAAGTATGTGTTTCACAGTGAAGCAAGGTGGCTCTCCCGGGGCAAAGTGCTGTCACTTGCCCTGTCTTGCCAAATGCATAGCTCCTCCTTTTTTTTTTTGCAAAGATTGCAAAGTGGCACTTTTATTTTATTTATTTTGAACTTGATGCAAGTTATTTGATTTATTTATTTATTTATTTATTTATTTATTTATTTTTTATTTTTTTTTATGTCCTGTCCAGCTTCTCAGGCAAATCATATAGTTGATGTAGATGCCCATGTCGGCTGTTCAGATTTACTTTACAAAAGAGAAGTGTAGGATACTTCTCTTGTTGCCTTATTTGTATTTGACTTTATTAAATGTATTTATATTATCATTTAGTGCAGCCGGGCCGGAGCAGGAGGGGATAGAAAGAGAAAAAAAAAGAAGACAGAGGGGGAAATTGTGGGGACAAGAGGGGGATTAGACAGAGAGACAAAAACAACAACAGCAAACAACAACAACAACAACAACAACAATAGAGCAACATCAGCAAATATGACATGTACAAATATGATGGTAAAAGTAATAGCAAATAAGCAGTTAGCGAAAAATAAAAAATAATACAGAAATGACAATGAGCATTATTACACTACAAATGGATCAATACAAATACCAATAGAAATAGCGCTATTGATAATGAACAATACCAATAATTTACCTTTATTATCAACAATACAGTTGTTTAAATGCAACAATACATATACGTAATGATAACTTGAGATACGAAAGAATGCAGAAAAATGGAGGGGGAGAAAGAGAAGCAACCTACATTAACCTTGTAGATTGTTATAGTCACAATAGGTTAAGCTTTGTCAGTGTGCCATGTGTTACACCCAGTTTACCCTAGGGCAACAACGTTAATATATGTTTGATGAAACGTGATTATGTGCATGAGTGTAAGTATGCATATGTACTTGTATATGTACAGAATGTGTATATGTGTTTGTACAATGAATGTATATGTACAGAATGTGTATATGTGTTTGTACAGTGAATGTATATGTACAGTATGTGTATGTTTGTATATTGAATGTGCGTGTGGATGTACGAACATTAGGTAGGTAAATATGTACTGTATTTGTGTATGTATGTGGGAGCGTAGGTACCTATGTACGTATGTGAGCATATGTGAATTTGCATGTACAATACATTCGACTCCCAGAGTGCGTGGGAGCCAGAGCACGGCCCCATCACCCCCGAGAGCCCAACCCACAAACAGGAGGCGTGGTGCCCAGGGAACCAGGGACCACCGCCCCCACGCAGCCAAGCCGGCCAGCGACAGGAACCCCAGAGCCCGACCCACCGTACCGCCCACAAGGGCCAGCAGCAGGCCGCAGACAGACGCACCCGGCAGAGGACAGGGCACGAGAAAAGCAGGGGACAGCCAGACCCCAAGCCAGCGAGAGACCACACCCCACACGGGCAGAAAGGCGAGACGCCCCGCCCGAGGGACCCAGAGACTCCCCGCAACCGGACGGGAAGACCGCCCCCGCCCCACCGGCAACCGGGCCCCCACGAGCCCACCCCCCACCCCCGGAGAGCGCGGCGAGGCCAGCCCCCGGCCACCCCACCCAAACCGGCCGCCGCAGGACCACCCAGGCACAGGGCCACGGGAACCACCCACCCCACCCGCAGGGACCCCAACGATGGAGATGGAACAACCAGCAACCGCCCCGCCGAGCCCCCCCCCCTGAGGGAGGGGAAAATTAAAAAATAATATTAATAAAATATATTAAAAAATAAATAAATTAATAAATTAATTAATTAATTAATTAAAAAAAAAAAGAATTAAAAGAAGATCACAGACATGCTGACAAACAAGGTCACTACCCCAGCAACTGGCCGACTCGCAGCACCTCGGAATACCTTGCAGCACCAAGCTACCACAATAGACGCAGGGACTAGGCCCAACAGGCCCCAACCAAGACGGGCACCCGGAAGGGATGGACAGCGGGACCCAGGAGCTCCAGACACGCAGTTCGGATGCAGTAGCCTGAGGCGTCGACCCCCGTCTGACAGGCAGGCCCAGAGCGTACCCCCAGAAATATACATACATATATACATACACATACACACATACACGTATACATACCCACACATACACATATATACATATACATACACATATGTACACATACACATATATAAACATACATACATACACACACATATACATACATATACACAGTTCGTCAGCCCCGACAGCCATCACGCGCGCGCGCTGCCATCAGTCACAACATCAGCCACACCCCTGCACCAGACCCAGCAGCCACGGGCGCCCACACCACAAACAAACGGCAACAGAAACAGCAGCCGCAATAACCCCAGACAGCCAGCACCAGCCAATCAAATCAAAGCGATCAAAAAAAAACTGCGACCAGCAACCACACGCCACCAGGGCCACGGAGACCAGCCGGCGCCAGCCCGCCGGTCAGCCCGAACGCCAACACGCAAACAAGAGACACCAACAACCCCCCCAACCAAAAGGCCCCCCACCCCAACCCAAACCCGCACAAACACACCACCGCCCAAACAACCGAGACACAGCATCCAGACCAGACACGGGGGCTGCGCCGCCACCACACCAAGTCACCAACAGAGACCCCACAGCGCAAGGTCGGGCCACACGGGCACGGACCCCATCCAACAGGAAGTGAGACCCGCGCGACGCCACACACAAATAAATAATAAGATTAAAAAAAATAAAAAAATAAAATAAAATAAAAAAATAAAATTTAAAAAAATAAAATAAAATAAAAATAAGTAAATAATAAAAATAAAAATAATAAATACATTAAAAATAAAAAAATATATATAACAATAATAAATGAATAAAAGCCTGGCAGGCCACCAGACCGCAGTCCCCGCCGTCCGACGAGGCAATGAGGGGTGCGCCGAACCCCAAACCCCCCATGCATGTGTACAAGGCCCCCAGAGTGTCTACTGTGTAGTTAAAATTAGGAGGTCAGCCGTTACAGCCGACCTCCAGTCCCTATTGATGTGTGTACTGTAGCGTGAGTGAGATATGTATGCTTGTGGGAACTAATAATGCGATTAAAATTGGGGGACATCAAGGTCATGGTGGGTCCCAACCAAACCAAGCCCCCCAAATCCTAAGTGTCTAATATGCAGCTAAGATTGAGGGATGGACGAGCAGGGGACAAGACAGGAGGACTGGAGCCCCATTGGAGGCATCCTCAACCCCCCGCCATGCCTCCCCGCAGGACAATCCCCAAAGTCCTATATATGTGTGACTGTGTGCGCTATAAGTAGGAGGAGTTATTTGATTTATTATTGAACTTGATGCAAGTTATAACACTTTTATTTGATTTATTATTGAACTTGATGCAAGTTATAACACTTTTATTTGATTTATTATTGAACTTGATGCAAGTTATAACACATTTTTTGATTTATTATTGAACTTGATGCAAGTTATAACACTTTTGTTTTATTTATTATTGAACTTGATGCAAGTTATTTTATTTATTATTGAACTTGATGCAAGTTATACCAGGCAGCACGGTGGAAGAGGGGTTAGTGCATCTGCCTCACAATACGAAGGTCCTGAGTAGTCTTGGGTTCAATCCCGGGCTCGGGATCTTTCTGTGTGGAGTTTGCATGTTCTCCTCGTGACTGTGTGGGTTCCCTCCGGGTACTCCGGCTTCCTCCCACCTCCAAAGACATGCACCTGGGGAAAGGTTGATTGGCAACACTAAATTGGCCCTAGTGTGTGAATGTGAGTGTGAATGTTGTCTGTCTATCTGTGTTGGCCCTGCAATGAGGTGGCGACTTGTCCAGGGTGTACCCCACCTTCCGCCCGATTGTAGCTGAGATAGGCTCCAGCGCCCCCCGCGACCCCAAAGGGAATAAGTGGTAGAAAATGGATGGATGGATGGGCAAGTTATACCACAACTGCACAGTTATTTTATTCATTATTGAACTTGATGTTATTTTATGTTATTGAGTTTGAATGTATACAACTTGATGTTACTTGATGTTCAATAAATTTGAAAATGTTAAACTTGGCATTAGCGTTCTGTTAGGCCGATGGGGGCAGGTGGGGCTTGAAAACTCCCCCTTGTCCAAAGTGGGGGATGACAAAAAAAAGTTTGAGAACCACTGCACTAACCCCTCTGCCACCGGTGCACGCTGCCGATTGCAGAAAAAAAGTGGTTTAAAAGGAAGCTCGCATTGGTGAAAAACAATAATTATCATGGTACCAAAAGTGTCTTATAAGTTATAAGTGATGGAACTGTATTATTAAAGGTACAAACTTACTTATAATCATAGTTATAATGATAAATGTGATAACCTTTTGAGAGGTGTGTATGAGGAGGAGTCCTTGGCTTATTATCGTTTTCTGTCTCTGTGGAATGATGCAAGCTGGACTGTGTTCTCTCAGCCCCCTTCAGCCGGGGGCACATGGCTCTGAGCCCGGAGAGGTCAGCAGGGTCAGTCTCTGCCCGCCGCTCTGACACCGAGCACCGGCTTGTTTACAGGTTTTACTGTCGCAACGGCTCAGCCTCCCATGGGCGCGCACTCCGCCACATTTAAACACACTATTCTGCAGTGATATAGTAGGTTGCTATGGCAACAGTATGACCTGCCTGTATGCACACCTTACCTCTCCAATGTATGCACATACTGCTGGGAAACATATTGTGTGTACATATTAATTATGGCTGCAGTAACGTGAACATTGATTTACTCTCCAGCATTTGTCTGAGCTGCTAGCGGCCGTGCGTCTGCCCTTCATCCACCCGTCCTACCTTCTCAACGTGGTGGACAATGAGGAGCTCATCAAGTCGTCCGAGGCGTGCAGAGACCTTGTCAACGAAGCCAAGCGCTACCACATGCTGCCTCACGCTCGCCAGGAGATGCCGACCCCCAGGACCAGACCCAGACTCTCTGCAGGTGACACACATCTGCACAAATCTTTATTTATTTATTTTTTTTAGAAAGTCTCTGACTATACAAATTACTTTCGCTTTCATATATCCAGCCATACCTACATACCTACCCGGCTATCTCTACCCCTCTATGTCCATACTTGTGTGCATAACCATCTCCCAACATACATATCTGCCAACCTACATACATACCTTTCTATATACCCATCTAACTACCTATCTATTTACCTACTCATCTACCCACATACCTACCCACTTATGTAACTAACTAGATGTCTACCTAAACATTTATTGTATACACTTACATACCAATCGTCCTACCTAGCAACATACAGGACCTACATTCCCTACCTGCCGATAGACCCATCTAACTACCAATGTATGTACATATCTACATACCTCACCTTGACCGTCAACCTAACCCTCAACCTACCTAAATACCCACTCACATTCATATTTGCTTATCAGCCTACATACTTACCTACATACTTATCTACTACATACCCAGCTACTTACTTACCAAGCTACCTACATGACTGACTACCTACTGTACCTGCCAACATACCTATCTACCTATTTACCAACTACATACCTATCAACACACCCATCTACCTATCATGCTAGCTAATACCTTGCAAAATGCCTACCTACTGTACATCCACCGCTACCTCCCTACCATTTACATCCATTCTGTACCTACCTATCTACCGACAAACTTATAGCTACAGGACATGCATACATAGCTACATATGCCTCTACCTACCTGCTTACTTACAGACCCCTCTACCTCTACACCTGTCGACTTACCTACGCACGTGTATGCCTACCCATCGACCTACATACCCACTTTTGCCTATAATAGTAAACACTGTTGTAGTACAAGACACACAACTTTGTGTAACAAGGTCCACCTAAAAGCTATGTGGGACTCATCCTACACACACGCACACACACACCTGCATGTCCTTGCTGCCAATGAAGTGTTTTCACACACACCGACACACTTCAGCGCTCGGCTGTACAAACAATCGTTTTGTGCGTCACGCTGCGGCGACTTCAGCCTCCGTTTGCTTTAACGGCTAATGAGTAAACAAGAGGGGAGTCGCTTGGTATTTCCGTTTAATTGTCCGTAATGACGTCGTTTGAGGCATCTTAAGGGCTTTGGCAGCATTGCACGCTTGCGGGCCCGCCACATAATGTTTGTTTGCTTGTGGCTGTGTGCGTCACAACCACATAATAGCACATAAACGCCGCTGGGGAGGAGTGCATGCATGTTGCATTACACGCCACCTGCTCAGTGTGTGTGTGTGATCTTGCCTTTATAGCTTTGTGTGGCACCTGATGTCATACATTTCGGGCTGTCAACTAGGCCTCGACAACTAATTGAATTTGATTTCGATTATGGCTTCTCTAAGATCATAGAAATGCTATAATCGAAAAAAACAATTAATTTCCACGCAATGTGCATGCAAATTCCCGAGGTTGTGACGGTGAAACAGATGAGTGAGCGTTTTAGTAAAGAAAAGACCACGTCTACTAAAAGTTTGAGATCTCACCATGGTTGGTATGTTTTTTGTTTTTTTTACAGTTCAACAAAATATTTCACAATAATAATACAATTCGAATTCCAAACCAAGCCCGGCCCAGCAACATTCAGAATAGCAATCAACAGAGTAATTGAGAGGACATACAAACATGAAACAATCCAAAGTAGTCAAACAAAAATGTATAATATCAACAGCAGTATCAATGTTAATAAGAATTCCAACATAACAGTGATTAAAAATCCCTTATTTACATTGTCATGTATAAAAAATACAAAACATTAAGAACAGTGGCTTACACTTGCATCAAATCTCATAAGCCTGACAACACATCGTGTCCAATATTTACCACAAGGATAAAAATAAGTCATATTTTAGGTTCATTTAAAAGTTAAAAATAATTTAAATAATGAATCCCATATTCCAATATCTATCCATCCATCCATCCATCTTCTACCGCTTATCCCTTTCGGGGTCGCGGGGGGTGCTGAAGCCTATCTCAGCTGCATTCGGGCGGTAGACAGGGTACACCCTGGACAAGTCACCACCTCATCGCAGGGCCAACACAGACAACATTCACACACACAATATATGACTCATATCTAAACTAAATGCAGTTTTTCATCTCCATAGCTTGTGTATACCAGTCAGTATAAGTTGGACAATCAACATCTATTCATTTTTTTAACATTACTGTTTTTGTTATGAGGCATATTGAAAGAAATGCATTTTTATTTCCGAATGACACATTACTAAATTGATGCAGATCACCTAGAATACAAGTTTGCAGTGTCATTGGGATGTTTATATTCAGGAATGTGATTGCTTCTTTTGTTGTTTTCAACCATAACTCTTTTACTCTGGGACATTCCCACAATAAATGAACAAGAGTTCCCTCAGCTGCCCGACACTTCATGCATAACTTGCTATCTTCTGCACAAGCTGAGAGGATGTAAAATACAATCTATTCGTGATCTTAAATTGCCTAAGCTTATTTTCAATGCTTCTAAAGGGCTTATTGGCATTTTTCCAAATATTATTCCATGATATGTCTCTTTCTAAAATGTTTAAGTCGATCATCCATTTCCGAACACATGCATCATTTGCATTCCTAGTATGATGTTCATTTATTATTCCATAAAATATATATATATATTTTTTAATTGTATCCTGATTAAAAAGTGTATCTTCCCATTCATTAATAGCCATTAAAAGTCATACTTTCAGAGGATATACATTTCTTTGCAGTGTGTTTAAAAAAATATACAATTAAAAAATTATTTCTGGGTATATTATATTGATCAACTAATTCATTGAACGGTTTAAAGGAGTTTACATGAGTAATATGATGAGGTTTAGTAATACCTCTGTCTTTCCATGTGGTCCATTTGACCACATTTTTATTGATAATGATATTAGGATTGTACCAAAGAGGTTGATTCACAGATGTAATTGGGTTGATTCCAATTATTTTCTGACACAGCTTTAGAATGCTGAAAGTGGCTTCTATTGGGCATTGCTTCAATTCAGTAGGTTTGTTTTAATGTAATATAGACTCCACACACCAATGTCCAAATTCATTAACAGATTTTTTTGATTGGGACATTTCATTTGACACAGCTCTCATATGCCTGATCAATAATCACTAAACTCAACGAAAATATTGAGGCCATATGATTACCGCGTTGACGTGTGTAACTGCGGACAGAATCACAGAATTGGCTAAAAAAACAGAATCCGATTAGCATGCAAATTTACATAAATGTGAGTGAAATACTGTCATTGTGGGAAGAAGGAACATTTGTTTTTGGGAAAATGATCTGTCCCGGACACTCATTCACCCCCAAAACACATCCTAAACTAAACAACGTCAAGACGGTCACTTGAAACAGTGACTAAACTCTGAAGCCACAACTCGCAAGAACAATCCATACATCAGCAACACATCTTACCTGCTTGTGTTGTTGTGAACGACGACATCGATGTAAGATCAACTTACAACTTACAACTTGGGGGAGTATAGCTCGGTTGGTAGAGCAGCCGTGCCAGCAACTTGAGGGTTCCAGGTTCGATCCCCGCTTCAGCCATCCTAGTCACTGCCATTGTGTCCTTGGGCAAGACGCTTTACCCACCTGCTCCCAGTGCCACCCACACAGGTTTAAATGTAACTTAGATATTGGGTTTCACTATGTAAAGCGCTTTGAGTCACTAGAGAAAAGCGCTATATAAATATAATTCACTTCACTTCACTTCACAAACACGACAGCAGTCGCAACCTGAGAGGCTTTCTCTCTTTTTTTTTAACGGCTTCAAGTTGTCTCCAAACTTGTCAAGCTCAGAACAGTCCCCCCCTCCCCCCGCTCCCACCTCCCTTTCACAATAACAGCACTGTGCGCAACATCCAGTCTGACTGTACTAACAAAATAAAGGTTTCTACAAAGTACTTTACACAATCATACAGCAATGTGCTTAAAGGAGAACTGCATCATGACTTTCGCTCTTTCGTTCTAACAACATCACTGATTATTACTCACTGCAGACTTCATGAGAGACAACAAACATAATAAAACATCACTTACTGTACAATGTCTGCTCTCACTAGGATGCCAACTGCTAGGATGTTGATACATTGCTGTTTACATGAATGACTCATAAACCTCGCAAAGAAAAAAAGGGGATTACCAAGCGTCTTGTTGGGTCTTTTTCGCCATGTTTTGGCTGTCAAATTTTTCGGATTATGTCTTCATTCTTTTACTATAAAAGTGAGAGGCATGATTTATGATCTGGAATAAGCTCTCACAAGCACCGAGGCGAGGAAGCAGCTCACCAGCTGATGATGTCATTAAAACCGCAGCATAAGGAAGTTAGCTCTCTGTGAACACGGCGCCGCTAAAAATAAGTCCTTAACGGTAGTGCTTATAATAACAATATCTCTATTACTTGGTTAATATTTGAGTCACAAATGTAAATTGTATATATTGCTAGTGTTATTTTGATTTATTACTTATACTATTATTAATTGTATACTTGTTGTTGTTTATTCATTACTAATTTATATCCATTGTTCTTTTAAATTATATTTAAAGTTGAGTTTTGGAGGTGCAATAAATACTAATAGTTTTTAAATAAATGAATGATCCTGTTATTAATCTTGATGTCAATATCGATCAAAAATAATTGTGATTATTATTTTTGCCATAATTGTCCAGCCCTACTGTAAACTGAAAAATGCTAGAATGAGTTTCCTTAAATGAATGTGTGTGTATCAGTTGTGTAAGGGGGTTTTGTGTGCTTATTTGGGCGCCACACAGTAGAGAGCGCTCTTCTGTTTTCTGCATGGACTTTTTGTGCAAAAGACGGGTGAGTAATTTGAGATAAAGACTGGACAGAGAGCATGAGGTGAAAAGGTATTAGAATGATGGGAAATGGAAGTTTGGGGAAAGGGCAGATGCTGTAGTCTAGTCATTCATTGTGCGTGTGTGTGCGTGTGTGCGCGTGTGTGTGTGTGTGTGTGTGTGTGTGTGTGTGTGTGTGTGTGTGTGTGTGTGTGTGTGTGTGTGTGTGTGTGTGTGTGTGTGTGTGTGTGTTTAAAAATGCAGCTAAGCAGATGGGGCGCCACCTGAGCTCTGTTGATAAGACTGTCAAGCGTAAAAGAAAAGAGAACTGCCTCCAATGAAGCACTTCTTGCTGAGCAAAGTCAATCTGTGGACTGTGAGTGTCTGTTTGCATGCCTGTGTGTGTGTGCGCGCGCGCGTGTGTGTGTGTGTGTGCGCGCGCGCGCGTGTGTGTGTGTGTGTGTGTGTGTGTGTGTGTGTGTGTGTGTGTGTGTGAGGCTGAAATATTGTTTTTGTACTTTTCCATACATCTGCAGAAAATCTTGTTATGATTATGAATTTAAATTGCCTATTTTTGTTGCCAAGTGTTTTAATCAAAATTGTTTCACATGCACACATTTTAATCCGTAACCCAGACTCATATTTTGTTGTATTTAATGCAGACTTTTTCCAATAATGAGCACGTCTTTGAGACACACACTCTGTCTGTGACAGGCATGGACAAACACAGCTCATTAGCATCAAAGCTACCGACACTAGTGCTTATTAAAAGCATTTTCTAAATTCCAGCATCCTGACGAGATTGTGGATAACTTACCTTCAATACACGCTTTTCAAAGATGCTGTATAATAGAGGTGTCAAACGTAAGGCCCAATGGCCGGATCACGCCTGCGAACATGTTTTATCCGGCCCGTGGGATGAGTTTGCTAAGTATAAAAATGTACCTGAAATTTTTGAATGAAAGAAACTCTGAAACGCTGTTCTAAATGTGTCCACTGGATGTCGCAATAGAAATTCTTTGTAGATGATGCTACATATGTACAAAATACCACATGTTAGTACTACATAAATAACATACTGTAATTTGATTTTGATATACTTTTTTTAACTTAATAGATTGAAAATTAACACCAATGAGTTGACGGATGAACACTATCACATAATTTATTCCGAAAATATAGATAACGACAAATAAAGTCTATATACTATTAACCGCAACAGGTCATTTAAAAAAAACAAAAAACATTATGATTTGTAAAATTTCAGAATGTGCTTGTTCTATTTTTAAACAAGGAAAACAATCTGAAGTTGTCTTTATTTTTAAGTTATCAGGCCGTGATTTTACCACTTGGGAGCAGATTTTTCTCCATATGGCCCCCGATTTAAAATGAGTTTGACAACTGGAAATATGTGACGTAATGTCATATTGTAATTGTATGCATGTTCGAAATAAACTTACACCATAACCTCCCAACACTTAAAATACAAAAAAAAAAAAGGTTACGTAATCAAATACGGTCCAATAAAAGGACAATTTCTGTAACTGCAAGTTCACTATTTAGACAAGAGGCTCTTCTGCATCCATTTAGTATTTTTGGAGCATTTGAATGCTCTGCTCATTTTCCTTTTTGGATTTTAATCAAGTGCTCCAAATGTCTATTCAGCATAGAAATGAGCTGCTTGCACACAATGCATGACTCATATTACATGTAATTTTTTTTTAACTTTTTCTGAAACAAACAGGAGTAAAAATTGTGATTTCGGGGACTGGTTGGAATCAAGTGATGAGTGTTGTCATGACTCCACTGTTTTGCCCGCTCCATCCATTAGCCGTTAATTGTTTAATTAGCTCGTGGATGTGCATGTGATTAGCTGTCATTAGTGTCTGCAGGAGATCATGAGGAGGAAGCAGCTGCTGGTTCTCGAAGTTGTTGTCAACATTCTCCATGGCTGGCCTATACCTTTAATGCTAACACAATAAAAACATACAGCGGTAAAGATGGTTAATTTTCTTCCATGCAGTTGCTCTCAGCTCAGCCAAGCAGCATCGGATCTCAGAACAAACACCGCACCTTATAACGGCAGCAGAAAATATCCTAACAGCCTTCAATGGACGCCACCCACCACTGTTGGCCGCCGTCCAATTAACACTTGTTCAACCTTGCTTTTATGTTCCTCGTCCGTGATGTCATGTTTAATTGAACTTGCTGTGTGCATCGCACATTTAAGCTGTCGTCAGCCAAGATAGACAAAGGCATTTTAGCGTCAGGACTTTGGTTGATCCTAGTCCAGCTCTGACTAATTATATAGACCTGGTAGTTTCTGGGAGTCAAGGCGGCGTGAGATGACTTGTGTGGGGATTCCTTATCATGATGCAAAAACATTAGTCTTTGCCTCTGTTTGCTTCAGTGTTACCAAACACACTTAGGGTAGCTTAAATGTAGACTCAATTGTCTCTCTAGTTTGTCTTCAAAGATTTTGTATTATTTCGCATGTTGAAAACTAAATTGTCTTTCCTGTTTACAAAAACCTATGTCAGCTTAATTAAAGACTCAAAATAGTTTTTATTGTGTGCAGAAAATGCATATTTGGTCCCTTTAAAACACTAATAAACATACGTTGGATTCATTGTATGTTTCTCTTTCCAAGATTTTCAAACACGTTCTTTAACTTCAACTCACAACAACTTGAACTCACTTCAAGTTACAAAACAAACACGTAATGTTTGTTGAAAACACAAAATTACATTCAATTTTGTAACAAAAACAACCACGTGTTACCTTTTACTAAAGATTTGTCTTTAATGTTGAACAATAAATGTAAATGTACTTGTTTTGTAAATACTCTAAATTGTCCTTTAGAGTATGCTCGGTGGCCTTGTGGTTAGAGTGTCCGCCCTAAGATCGGTAGGTTGTGAGTTCAAACCCCGGCCGAGTCATACCAAAGACTATAAAAATGGGACCCATTGCCTCCCTGCTTGGCACTCAGCATCAAGGGTTGGAATTGAGGATTACATCACCAAAATTGATTTCCGAGCGCGGCCACCATTGCTGCTCACTGCTCCCCTCACCTCCCAGGGGGTGACTCTGGGGATGGGTCAAATGCAGAGGATAATTTCACCACACCTAGTGTGTGCGTGACTATCAGTGGTACTTTAACTTTAATAGCTTCACAGAACATTCATCGTCAATGCTTACAAAACTAGTGCATTACTTCTTAGTATTGTTTTAAAATAAAACAAAATTACAATGTTATAAAACAAAATCATGTATTTTAACTTCACCAAAGATGTGTCTTTAATGTTGAACAAAAATGTAATGTGCTAGTTTTGTAAGTCCTCTAAATTGTCCTTTATAGTATGCTAGCAATTTCAAGTTCACAAAACATTCATCTTCAATATTTACAAAACTAGTACATTAATATGTCCTTTATTGAATACTCTAAATCAGTAGTCCCCAACCTTTTTGGAACCGCGGACCGGTCAACGCTTGAAAATTTGTCCCACGGACCGGGGGGGGGGGGGGAGTATTATATTTTATTTTTTATTTTTTTGTCATAAAAAAATACAATCATGTGTGCTTACGGACTGTATCCCTGCAGACTGTATTGATCTATATTGATATGTAATGTAGGAACCAGAAATATTAATAACAGAAAGAAACAACCCTTTTGTGCGAATGAGTGTAAATGGGGGAGGGAAGTTTTTTAGGTTGGTGCACTAATTTTAAGTGTGTCTTGTGTTTTTTTATGTTGATTTAATAAAATAAATAAAAATCTAATAAATTAAAAAAATTAATTTATTTTTATTTTGTATTTCTTGTGCGGTTCGGTACCAATCGATTCACGGACCTGTACCGGACCGCGGCCCAGTGGTTGGGGACCACTGCTCTAAATGATGTTTACAAGAAATGTACAACAGGTTGATTTAAAATACCAAATTGTTAATATTTACAAAACTAATATCTTATTTTAAATGTTTTTGTTCTATACTATGCATTTTCTTGGTTGTTTACAAAAATCTAGCTTTTACGTGCAGTTTTACCAGAACCAGTACATACCATTTTGTTTAATCGAATACACTAAATTGTCTGATTGTTTTAAGAAAACATACTTCAGGTTGATTGAGAATATTACATTTTCTCCGATACAAAAATCACGTACGTTACTTTACCAAAGAGTAATTTTTATTGATTACAAAAACGTACATTACATTTTTTTTATGTTTCTCTGATGTGTAAAAAAGTGTACGTTAGTGTCACCAAATTTTTACAAAAACACGTACATTAACCAAGTTTTCAGCGCTTACAAGACCAGAATGTTACGTTTGTTAACGAAGATGTTATGTACCTTGTTGATTAGCGGTTGAGTGTATCTACCTGTCAGTCCTGTTATTGACAGGTGACCAGTGCCTGATGTAATCCCGCCTCTCGCCCATGAATCGGGTGGGATAAGCGTCGTAGAAAAAAGATGGATCACATCAGTCGTGTTTGTTTTGGTCCAACAGTAGGACATTCTTAGTGGGGGTTTGTGATGTCTTATCGACCGAATCTTCAACGACGGCCCTTATAAATGTGACTCGGATATGGTAAATCCATGCAAACAAGTGTCTGTCTATTCCAGGGGTGTCAAATGTACGGCCCGAACAGGTTTTAACCGGCCCGTGAGATAAGTTTGCTAAGGATAAAAATTAGCCAACATTTTTGAATGAAATAAACTGTTGTTCTCAATGTGTCCACTAGATGTCGCAATAGCAATTATTTGTGTCTTTGTAGATGATGCTACATATGTAAAAAAAAAATAAACCACATGATGTTAGTGCACCAGTCAAGGAAAATGATCAAACTACATAAATAACATCCTGTAATTTGATTTTGATATTTTTTTTATCTTGATAACTTAAAAATGAACACCAATGAGTTGACTGATGAACATTATCACATAATTTATTCAGAAAGTATAAAATAACGACAAATATAGATATAATACTATTAACCGCAACATGTAAGTGTAAAAAAACCCCAACAACATTATGATTTGTACTTTTTCAGAATGTGCTTGTTCTATTAAAGAAAACAATCTGAAGTTGTCTTCATTTTTAAGTTATCGCGCCGTGATTTTACCAGTCCGGCCCACTTGGGAGTAGATTTCTCTCCATGTGGCCCCGGATCTAAAATGAGTTTGACACTCCTGGTCTATTCGCATACACGCTCTTCTTCACATTTGATGTATCCAACAGTTTGTCATTCACATATGCCCGTAATGTAAACATCTGTCTGTTCATTCACACACACAGACTCTTCCATCATGCACAAACAAGCCTATCCATTTACACACATAATGCAAACATACAGTATGTCCATTCCCATAGGCACATCACATAAAATACATATATCCTTTCACATACAAAGACAGTACACATCCGTCTTTCCATTCACATAACACACATTAGCACATGTTTTTTGTTCAGCACGCGTTGTAGTCAGAAGTCAAAATATATGTTGACTCTGATCGCTTCAAAATAGACCAAATAATAATGGAAAAAAAAACCAGAAGAGGTCAAGACTCCCCAAAGTGTGTCAACTTTAAAGTCGTCAGGAAGAAAAACAGCAGCTTGTCAAAAATCTTCACCCCGCCCTCGTCTCCTTTTGCTGCTTACAGCAAACTTCCATCCAACCCCTTGCATGAGTGGCGGCGGCCCCCGCGAGGCTTCACCCGCACCGCTCATGTGCTCCTGAGCCGTGAACCCAAACCACCCCCGCCCCTTCCCTTCCGCATTCTGTTGTGTTCTGACAGGCCCGTGTTGAGTTATGTTAGCCTAGTAGCGCGTTGGTTGCTCGGGGGTGGGGTTGGGGGGATTCAGAACGCCAGATGTGGACTCCCGCTGACATGTGCGACCGGGCGGAAAGTGCCCAGAGTATCCGTGCGCGCTCACGTGTACAACATGTGGACCACCGGCCTTCTTGTTCATTAAATGCACTTTTTTTCTTAACGTGCAAAGCAGAACATTTAGTTTAAAATAGAGCTGTCAAGTGATTCCTTTTGTAATCAGAATAATCACATTTTTGCCGCATAAGTACAATTTGCTGAAAAAAATACCCCAAATGTTGGTGTACAAATTTAGTAGTCAGAATGTCATACAAAAATGTTTTTTAAATGTTTTACTGAACTGCAAATCATCGGTTTGCTTAAAACTTGGTGACAATAAGTATAGTAAGAACTAAGTGCACATTTTGAAAGTATTTGCAATAATTATGCAAACAAAGTAATGTTATTAATTGATAATGTAGTAAACACACTCAAACTTAACATAGCGCAACATTTATAGGAGAACTGCACTTTTTTTAAATTATGCCTATTGTTAACAATCATAAGAGACAAGAAGACAAAGGTTTTTGGTTTGGTTTTTTTGGCTTTCAAACATGTAAAAAATTGGCTCATTCCGAGTAGCTAGCAATGCAGCTAATGGGAGCAATCAGTTTTACCTCTAAATAACTTTAAAATGCATTCAAAAACCGTCACCAATACTTCATTTAAGTTCCGTAATCTGTATGATAACCAAACTGTAGCGACATTGTTATTGTAAGAGCGAACACTGAGGAACTCTTTTTCTGTCGTAGTAACTCATCGCCATGCTACGATATTAGCCGTAAAAGCTAACTACGGCAAAAGATAAGCTAGCTTCTATGACAACATGAATCACGTTTGAGTTTGTAATGTACAACACAATGCGATAAAACACCAATCTGTACTGGCTCAAGAACATGAACAATCATATTACAGTATCTGTAAAGTATTAGCTCATATTTCATGTTTTGTTTGTACACAGCTAGCCAGACAGTATATGTAGTTGTACTAACACGCATGACATGCTGCATGTATCATGATTGATATTATAGTGACTCACTCGATGGACAGTTGTTTGTCTGGTCCAGCTGACCATGGACGTTTCCTGTTGATTTTGGGTCAGCAATCCATTTACTGTATGTCCAAATAGCTTGTCTCCAAGTTACACATTTATAGCGTTGTCGTTTTCACCTCACTCTCCCAGCTTCCATCTTCTCCAACGTCTCAACCTCTTCTTCGTGCTCGCTTCTATAAGCAGTAGTTCATCCTCCATATATTCAGGTTCAGAAAGGTTGTTAATCCTCATTTGCACAAAAATAGTCATCTTTGTTGTCTGTTACCAAGTCTGCCATGATTAGAAAACACACACGTGTTTGATTCCAGAATTAGGACCACACATTTGTTGCCAGGAGTCCCGACGTGTGCTGCTAAGGAAATAGAAATCAATGCGCGGAATAAATTGTCATGAATTTGACTGTTGCTGGATTATATACATACCGGTACTTGCAGTGTGTATATAAAACGTTGATGCAGGGTTTTGAAGGCCACAACGGTGACTCTCATTAGTCACATCTTTCCATACTTGCCAATCTTGAGACCTCCGATTTCGGGGGGTGGGGGGTTGGGGGCGGGGGCGTGGTTAAGAGGGGAGGAGTATATTTACAGCTAGAATTCACCAAGTCAAGTATTTCATATATATATATATATATATATATATATATATATATATATATATATATATATATATATATATAAGAAATACTTGACTTTCAGTGAATTCTAGCCATATGTATATATTTATTTTATTTTATATATATATGTATATATAAAAATATATATATATTTATATATATATAAATGAATAAAATACTTGAATTTCAGTGTTCATTTATTTACACATATACACACACATAACACTCATCTTCATTGTTGAGTTAAGGGTTGAATTGTCCATCCTTGTTCTATTTTCTGTCACTATTTTTCTAACCATGCTGAACACCCTCTCTGATGATGCATTGCTGTGTGGCACGCACAAAAGTGCTTTCATCAAATGCACTAGAGTCTGGAATCTTCCATCTCTCCCTAGCATGGCCCAAAACCGGTCAATCTTTGCTTCCTGAGGAAGATCTTCACTGCCAAGCACTTGGTAGTCCACTACTTCTTCCTGGAGGCTATCCAGATCCAATCGCAGCTGCGGCTTGGAACTTACAAGCGTATTTCTTCATCTTAATCGTCGTCGGCGTCGCCATGGCTGTATCTTCCTCGTTTTTCTGCTTCGTCTCCTTGTTGTGTGCGCAGTTGTGCACTGCACTCTCTAAAAGCCGTAGATGTTATTGTCACATATGCATGTACAGTAGATGGCAGTATTGTCCTGTTTAAGAGTGTCACAACATTGCTGTTTACGGCAGACAAACTGCTTTACGGTAGACGAAAACGTGACTGCTGTTGTTGTGTGTTGTTACCGCGCTGGGAGGACGTTAATGAAACTGCCTAACAATAAACCCACATAAGAAACCAAGAACTCGCCCTCGATCATTCTACAGTTATAACATGATTGGGCAGGCACGCTGTTTATATTGTGGGAAAGCGGACGTGAAAACAGGTCAGGTCCGCATGGAGCTGGAGGGGGCGTGGCCTCCAGCTCGGCCTGATTTTCGGGAGAAAATTTGTCCCGGGAGGTTTTCGGGAGAGGCGCTGAATTTCGGGAGTCACTCGGAAAATCCGGGAGGGTTGGCAAGTATGCATCTTTCAAGCGTTTTTTTTTATCAACAAATCGTGATCTGGTTGGCTATCGCAACTGTCTATCAACTGTATGTGCCCGTTCACTTACAGTGCACAGACACCTGCATTGTTGATTCTGAAGGCAGATTTGGTACAGCATGGCAACATAAGCTAGATGAATCATGATCATGATTTCTGGTTATGTAAGGCCAGCAGAGAAGGTCTTGCTAGCCCTGACGGCACACCACTGGCGTGAACGTCTTGTATATTCATGTGTCATGCAGAGAGGGTGGGTGTTGTTGGCGCGCCTCTTGTTGGCGATGCTAAATGATGTAAACATGCACTCTTTGATCACTGTACACAACAGCATGGTGGAGGCATGGAGTCACAATCGATAGGCGCGAATCAATTTGTGCGTCTTTATTTGCATGCTCCCGGGGCCTTAGTGACTAAGAAGTGGGAAAACACATTGATGCTGTTTGCACCCTTACCTGACACACCAACTGTGAGTCTGGGCGAGCGGGGATAAAGACGCCAGTGATGCAGAACACACAAACTGGCTGGCTGGCTGCCACTAAGCGGCTCTCAGTCGGGCGACAACCGTCAGCCAGACACGCCTGAGCAGTGTGTTTGTGAGCCAGCCAAGAGGGAAGGGACGGAGGGGAGGGGGTCCGGCAGTGGGAGAAAAAAGGTGAGGAGGGATGGAGGTGCTGATCTTCATGCACTCTAAATCAAGGCCAACAAGCGCTTCATCCCTTTCCCCCGATCGATACTCTCAACATTCTCTCGATGTCCACCGTCAGACGTCTTTCTTCTTGCTACTGTTGCTTCCGAAGCTTACAAAACAACAACAAAAGAAGCCTCTTTTGTTAGATTTTTTTTTTCTTTTTATTTCAAGCTTTTTTTTCTGTCAAAGCTGAAAGAAGAAAACACAAAAAGACAGCCCTCAAAAAGGGGCTTTTCTGAGGCCGACATGCATGGAGCTTAGTCGACAGCTGCCAGCTGAGTGGACCTTTTTCCCGGGTGAGACTTTAAGATGCTGTCTGCTCGATGTGAGAGGCTTTTTTTTCCTCAAAATGAAGTTGTTGGTTTTTAAATAGTTATTGTGTTCAAAGTGTTACTAAAGTAGCATAAGTTTGTCTCATTTTAGCAGTGGTGGGCCGTCATAACATAACCAGAAATCATGATCATATTTAAAGATAAAATATTTTTTTAATTTACTTTCCCTAAATATCTAAAAGTATTCATATTCTCTTCATGTCATATTATGCTCCTTCCAGTGCTGTTGTTTTTAGTTTTAGTTTGTATCCAATCAGAATTCAGCTAGCTTATGTTGCTATGCTGTACCAAATCTGCCACAGGTCTTCAGAATCAACAATGCAGGCGTACGTGCACTGTAAGTAAACGGGCACATACAGTTGATAGACAGTTGTGATAGCCAATCAGATCACAAGTTGTCGTCAGTAAGGCCTTCTAGATGGCCTCACGTTGAACGTGACATTTATGTGTCCTGATATTGGATACTTACTGGGACCGTTAGCGGATGAATTTGAGAACATAGAGTTGATAGACAGTTGCGATAGCCAATCAGATCACAAGTTGTTGTCAGTAGCCTATTTAAGTAGCCTGATGTTAACGAGACTGTGATTGGATACTCACTTGTCATTCCAAAGTGAGTATCCATTCACAAGTTTAATTTTAGCAAGAAGCGGGAAGTCTTGCGCCGTAACCAGACCGGGATAGCAGAGAAGGAGAACAAAACGTTGAGTAGGTGGCAGATATATATTTGCAAGGCCATTTTGAAGAAGGATACTTAAGAGAAACTACATCTTGTGTGACCATGTCGGACAACACCGGAAGCTAGCTCAGCTGTTCTGGCGATGAAATGCTCACCATTTCCACTCGAATAAGCCGACGACGAGGGGTACCACTGGCTTATACGGCGTCGAATAAGTGCTACAAATTGTGAGTTCCAATATTGTATTTTTTCACGTTTAATATGTTTTTTGCAATTTTAATTTTGACAGTACCACATAAGATGTGTTTTAATTGCTGATGCGTTTTAATTGATTTTTAAATGCGCCAGAAAATAACCCGTTGATGTGATTCAATGCGAAGTAGTGCGTAAATGTGTTTCTGTACAGTATTTCCCCAGCAATGGTCATGTGGTGACATCAATGATGGTATTTTGAGAGGTAATCTTTGAAGTCGGACATCACTGAAGGTGGGAAACGCACGGCCCGCCACTGAATTTTAAAATTGGGGCTACATCGAAGGGGGAAGGGGAAAACCTGTCGTGTAAACTTAAAACGTGAAACATTCCACCCATTCTGTATAATTTTCTTGTTGTAACTCTCAAAAAATATTATATTATTAACTCTAAATCGTATTAAAATACCCAGAATGTATATTAGCTGATCTCAGACAACAAGGTTCTTTGAGTTAGAGAATTGAAAGTAACATGCGTGAGTTTTCACAATAAGTACATTTATTAATAGCTGCATCAAATTAAAAACATATTTTTGGTCAAACCTAAAATGCTTGACCTCTGTTTTTTGTACACCAGGTGTGGCCGAGGTCATTGTCCTGGTGGGGGGACGCCAGGCCATTGGCATGGGCCAACGCTCCCTGACGGCGGTCACCTGCTTCAACCCGCAGAACAGCAAGTGGTACCCGCTGGCCAGCCTGCCCTTCTACGACCGCGAGTTCTTCAGCGTCATCTCGGCCGGCGACAACATCTACCTGTCAGGTAAGCTCCGTGTAATGACCTCACTGACCATGTCTCGTTGGCGGAATGAATAAACTAGACTTGGTGCTAACGCTAACTTGGTGCTAACGCTAACTTGGTGCTAACGCTAACTTGCTGCGGCTAGTTAGTGCCCTGATGGTTTCTTTTCTCAGGTGAGTGAAACTACTACCTACATGTTAACCAACATAATAAAAAGTATTGTTTATATGACTGCAAATAATACAAAATAGGGGAACACACTCAGCTATCCTAAATGACATTGCAAATAATATTTACATGTACATTTGAAAGTACAACCATTTCCAACAGAATGAAAAAAAAAAATCAACTCTATATTGTAAAGCGAAGGGATTATTTAAAATATTTTTTTTTTTTAAAAAGGCTGGCCTTTTAGAGAAGACATTTCTATTCACAATTACATTGAAACATCTATAAAAAATAATATCTGAGTAGTACTTTGTGATTTTGCTGTATTTATTTTAACAAGAAAGACTTCTGTCTTTCTGGAACATCATCTGGATTGTTTCCAGCGTATTTCTGGCGGTAAACATGTCCAACTACATCATCATCAAGTGAGCAAAGCTGAAAGTTCACTGCCATGTTACATTTAATTTAAAAAAACGAATAAAGCAATCATATAATAAATCCTCCACACACTGTATCATAAGAAATAAATAGGAATAATTGCTTTAAGTTAAGTTATTTTACTTGTTTTGTAAAAAGAATCATGCCTCAAGTTAAAAATAACAATGAATCCAAGCATTGTTATGCTGGCGTTAAACAACATATGTTATCCTAACAACCTCCTATTGCTGAAATGTAAATCTAAAACCAATTTTGAAACTAACAAAGTAGTAAGTAGTAATAAAAGTATACTGTATATTATCTTTAAGATTTATTTGTGAGTAGGAGATAAATCTGCCGACTGCAACACACAAAGGCCTACTCAAGATAGATTTAGAACATTTGCTTAATAATTTCATATTTTGAAATGTTTTTAAACTTGATTTAAACGCCTTGGGTCCTCCCGTCTTCTTCTACGGTGTTTTAGTCAAGTCAAAGTCTAATAAAACTGCTTCTGGGTAAATGTGTTGTAAGCTCCGCCCACAGGCACCTGGTCCCCAGGTCAAACAGCTATCGTTAGTTTGAAACCGTAAAAAAGAGAAGCAAATGTGAAAAAGGAAAAGTTTAAAATAAAAACCTGACAGTAACAATAACAATAACAATGTACAAAAATATGAATGTTGGCTTTGAAAATAATGATACAAACAATATCCATTAAAAATACTGCATTTTTTGTATTTATTTGGTTTTGGCAATGTTTTTTTTTTAGGCCAAATGTTACTGACAGTGTTTTTGGATCCATACAACTACAGTAGTTTTGTGGGGTATTGTAATAACAATTTACATCATTTACCTTGGAGAGTGGACTTCTACGCTATCTCCTTCCATTTGCTTCTCCGTCAAACACACCGTCAGCAGCTTCTCCATATTTTCATGGATAAATGTCCACCGTTTAGATATTATTTTAACATCCTGAGCTGGCGTTATCGACTCATGCTGCTTCAGTAGTGCTACGCTCCAACTGCTTGACAAAATTAGCTAGCTACACTCATGTTTTTCTTTCTTTAACTTAATAAATATCATCCACTTCTTCTCAGCACTGTCCTTCACACTCAGTTTCTTCCTTCCCATGGTTGGAAAACAAAGTTATGTCCATCTCTAGCTATAAGCTAACGCTAGCAAATAAGACCATCTTGCAGGGTTCACTGTGTTATTCACTACGCCAACTAATGGTGGGCATGCTCGTAATTTAATTTTTGTTTTGTTTTACAATTCGGTGAGGGACAGCTCTCATATTGAAACACTCTGAAGTTGAGGTACCCCTGTACTGGCGTTGTCCTTAGGGCACATTCTTCCTCTTTTGTGAAAAAATCCTGCTAACTAGAAAACAACAAACTGATACAAGAGAAAAAACTCCTCGAGGGAAGTAATAATGACTGTCAATTTAGCATTTCTACAACAAGGCAGCTTTATTGGGAATCATACTCATTGGCTATCGAAGATGTTGATTAAACATGATGTTGATTAAAGCATGATTACCTGGCATTCGAGCACAGACCTCCTCCAAGGCCACACTCATAGAGTAAAAGCAAAAAGAAAACTTACCATGTGCACTGTTGTTCAGATCTGCACTAAAAGACAAGTCATGGCCTTTCTTTTAGGCCATGCCCTTTCATTTGACAAACATTCAGTAGTTTTTGCATAATCTTGCTAATGAAGTAACAAATATTGGAGGAAGCTAATGAAGATAGTCTTTTTGTATGGTGCTTACAATTTGAGCATTATGGTAGAACCAAGCTACTTTCCTGGTTTGGCAGCAGCGGTGCAGTAACTCGACAAAGTCAAACAAAGCGTCTTTGTCGACTTTTGTCAAATATTTAAAGAGCGTGGAAAAGGACGACCGTTCTCCCTTGCTGTGAAGCTCTTTTTCCTCTCCAGTCGCTCACGACCACGGGATTTTCTCCCTCCACGGTCCATTTGTGCCCACTTTGTACGGGCGTCGCGCTCTCACCTTGACGCCGCTCGCTGGAAAGGTGCTGAGATTTGTCTTTGACTGTTTCCTCCTTTTCTCCTGCTCTCTTTCCATATAAATGTAAATGTGTGTTTGGCCACGGGAACAAGCGCGCTCGTGTACGCCAGGAGTCGGGACAAGCCGGCTGGGGAAATCAGAGATGTTCCGGGTAGCCAATCAGCGAGCTCCTGCTGCTAACCTCGTTCACCCTCGCAGCAGCGTGTTGTGGAAACTGTTGTTTTTAAACTATTTATCTTTGGGCTACTTCCAGGTGGAACGGAGTCCGGGGTGATGCTAGCAGACGTGTGGTGCTACATGTCGCTGCTGGACAACTGGAATCTGGTGTCCCGGATGACGGTGGCTCGCTGCAGACACAACAGTCTGGTCTACGACGGAAAGCTCTACGCCATCGGAGGCCTGGGAATTTCAGGGAATCTGGACCACGTGGAGAGGTAGGCTGATCCCTGACCCTTAACTAATAGAGTAACACCCAGCCGAGTTCAGATCCCAGACACGTGTCGTGACTATGGATGCACACACGTGGCTTTTGTCTTCTGAACCCTGATTAACAAAGGTTAACACTTTTTCACGAGAGGATTTCATTTTTCAAATTTTAGTGTCATTGAGGTATGCCATGCACTATCTTGACAGATTTCATATGTACAAAACCAGTGAAGTTGGCACGTTGTGTAATTCGTAAATAAAAACAGAATACAATGATTTGCAAATCTTTTTCAACTTATATTCAATTAAATAGACTGCAAAGACAATATATTTAATGTTCAAACTGAGAAACAAAATTTTTTTTTGCAAATAATCATTTACTTAGAATTTAATGGCAGCAAAACATTGCAAAACAGTTGGCACAGTACCACTGTGTTACATGGCCTTTCCTTTTAACAACACTCAGTGAAAGTTTGGGAAATGAGGAGACCAATTTTTTAAGCTTTTCAGATGGAATTCTTTCCCATTCTTGATTGATGTCCAGGGTCTCAGTTGTGGTATTTTAGGCTTCATATTGCGCCACACATTTTCAATGGGAGACAAGTCTGGACTACAGGCAGGCCAGTCTTGTACCCGCACTCTTTTACTATGAAGCCACGCTGTTGTAACACGTGGCTTGCATTGTCTTGCTGAAATAAGCAGGGGCGTCCATGGTAACGTTGCTTGGATGGCAACATATTTTGCTCCAAAACCTGTATGTACCTTTCAGCATTAATGGTGCCTTCACAGATGTGTACGTTACCCGTACCTTGGGCACTAATACACCCCCATACCATCACAGATACTGGCTTTTGAACTTTGCGCATAGAACAATCCGGATGTTTTTTTCGTCTTTGTTCCGGAGGACACGACGTCCACAGTTTCCAAAACCAATTTGAAATGTGGACTCGTCAGACCACAGAACACTTTTCCACTTTGCATCAGTCCATCTTAGATAAGCTTGGGACCAGCGAAGCCGGCTGCGTTTCTAGGTGTTGTTGATAAATGGCTTTCGCTTTGCAAAGTAGAGTTTTAACTTGCACTTACAGATGTAGCGACAAACTGTAGTGAAGTGTTCCTGAGCCCATGTGGTGTTATCCTTTACACACTGATGTTGTTTTTTGATGCAGTACCACCTGAGGGATCGAAGGTCACGGGCATTCAATGTTGGTTTTCGGCCTTGCAGTGATTTCTCCAGATTCTCTGAACCTTCTGATGGTATTACGGACCGTAGATGGTGAAAACCCTAAATTTCTTGCAATAGTTTGTTCTTAAACTGTTCGACCATTTGCTCACGCATTTGTTCACAAAGTGGTGACCCTTGCCCCATCTCATGGCACCTACCTGTTCCCAATTAGCCTGTTCACCTGTGGGATTTTCCAAATAAGTGTTTGATGAGCATTCCTCAAATTTCTCAGTCTTTTTTACTAGGTTTTTTGAAACATGTTGCAGGCATCAAATTCCAAATGAGCTATTTTTTGCAAAAAATAAAGTGTTCCAGTTCTAACGTTAAGTATCTTGTCTTTGCAGTCTATTCAATTGAATATAAGTTGAAAAGGATTTGCAAATCATTGTATTCTGTTTTTATTTACCATTTACACAATGTGCCAGCTTCACTGGTTTTAGGTTTTGTATTATGTTACTTTCGCTTCTCCTTTGTTTCAAGTGTGAACACAAGTTTCGATAAACAAAGGTCATCACTTTATGGTTTTAGAGGAGCTGCAGCATATCATGCACTGTCGTGACAAATCTAATGTGTAGATGTGAGCGCCGCTTGTCATTTGTTTCAAGTGCAGACGCAAGTTTTCATGAACAGAGGTCACCACTTAAGGCCTGTCCTCACAGGAAAGTTTTTAGGTGGAAACGGTAAAGATTTGTATCGTTTCAGCCTTTTATCCCCACATAAACGTCATTCTTGGTGGTCTGAAATTAGCGTTTTTGAGAAAAGGCTCCAGAGAGGTAATGTCTGAAAACCCACACCTTGTCGTTTCCGTGCGGCGAAAGAAGCCGCTAGTAGTACCAGAGAATGATGATGTTGCCGCCCCGTCCCGGTCACGTGACCGTAAAAGGGAGAAAGCACGTCAACAACAGCAAAATAAACAACAAAGCTGTGATTGTGATGTATTAGCACTATAACAACAAAACCTTGTTATCTACCAACTCTACATACAGTACACAATAATAACAATACGCACGTCATATTACATTAAATACTACCACAATGTGAAGCTCGAGGTACCAGAAGAATAAGTTGTTGTCTCCTTTATTATTGTACACTACTGCTAAAACCAGTGTTTTACCGTTATATACTGCACTATTATGTACTACTGTCAATTATATTGTAACTTTTGAATGTAGCGTTTGTTAAAGGCGATGTTGGTGAATTGTGTGTGTGATGTAAATAATGACAGCCATTTCCGTACTTTCTTTTATTGGACAAGATCCACTTCTTAAAGTAGTGCACATACAGAATCAAACAATGCAAGACTACACATATTAATCTATATAAACACAAATATATCAAACATTGTCGTCTTTTTTTTCCCATTTGCCTGCACCTCCTTTGGACACTTTCCCTTCATTCTGTACCCTCTGAGGCTGTCGTCTGTCTAAGTAAACAATGTCAACAATTTATGATGTATTATCACCTCATTGCAAACACTATGTTAGGAAATAGTGCGCTCACGATTTTTTGCTGAAGCATTCCACAATGCATTGCCAGCAGTAGGAGTAAGCTTTGTTCACCGAGAGCCTAGAAAGCTATGACCGGTTTGTTTGTGGATGGTTTCTTGACGTTTATGTTTATCTGTAAAAACCCAGTGGACGTTGTGTCGTCAAGGCTAGAGTAATGCACTCTCAGAAATGATACAACACAAGTTTGACACCCTGAATTATGTTGGATAACCAATCTAAGGTCATCTCAGCACACTGTGACTCTAAGGCAGGATTGGGAGAATAATGTTCTCACATCGCTACACTTTTGTTTTATGTGGAGGCTCCAGTCCGATGAGAGAAGGGAGTACAGTATCCAAATCAAAGTTATTTGAACAAGCACAACAAGTTAATGCAAAGTGAATGTCATTTATATTAGATTCATTTGTATTTACAAAATGTTCCTGATTACCTGAAATTAAATGATCCAAATAAACACAAAGTTGTCCATAGCACGTCACATATGATTGGTTGATTGCAGCAATCCATGCTCGCCTTTGCCGTTCATTCTTCTGTTCAGCTGCTTCCCTCTGTCCAGAAATACAATTAGGACTGCGATAAAAGTTGTTTTTTTTATCTCCGCTGACAATCGCACACGTTGCCAGCATTATAATATGACTGCATGAATGATCAGCAACAATGAGCATGTTTACAAAATGAAGCTTACCAATATGGCCACCGGCAATGCATTGTGGGAAATGTAGAAAAATATATATGAGCAACACACCAACACAAAGATTATGCATCATAACTTAACACATGGAAAGTTATATTATCGTGCTCTTATCTAGCTCTGATGTAGCATAACAAGTTAGCTCTTCAAGATTAAAGTATGATTAAACCTAGCAGAAGCGCATTTCTGCTTTCGTTGTCCACTCTAAGACTCCGAGAGGCAAAGTATCGCAGGTGTGACTATAAGCATTTTTTGTATTTTTATCTATATATCTATGTTCTTATGTTTTTATGTGTTATTATGAATTTGCACTAAATTAGTTTTGCATACAATTTCGTTGTACAATGAATGTACAATGACAATAAAGATATATTCTATTCTAGGGCTGGGCGATATATCAATATGCGCGATATATCGCGGGTTTGTCTCTGTGCGATATAGAAAATTACTATATCTTGCTTTTAGCTGCTGGCATTACACTACAGGCTCTCCTCACTCTTTCCTGTGTCTCCTTCCCACAGACAGCAAGCGCAGCTTCTACATACGTCACATACTGTCACGACATACGTCACATACGTATACGCCCGCGCGCAGCAAAGAGGTAGCAGCATGGCTAACGTTAGCTGTGATGTTAGCGGTAATACGAGAGAAAGAAAGTGCGAATCTGGTAACAAATGAAGGAATAATTAATTCCCCCAAAAAACAGCAGGGGGTCCATCGTCTGGCGGTGGTTTGGCTTCAAGTGGGAATATGTCGAACAGACAACCGTAATTTTTCAAGTGTGGGGCGAAAGCGTTGCTATAAAAAGTAGCATTACTGCTAATATATAGCATCATTTGAAAAGTCACCTGCTAGAGAATATAGAGTGCTTATTCCGCATGTCAACATCTCCGTTCGGTGCCACACGCCCACACCATCAAAATGCCGAGGCAAACATTTCCAGATAAACACCGTATGAAAAAAATAGTGATTTTTTTAGTTGTGATTTCCTTCTCTGCATGAAAGTTTAAAACGAGCATATATTAATGCAGTATGAAGAATGTTTTAATGTAGACACATAGAATCATCATACTGCTGTGATTATATTCATCAAGTGTTCATTCAAGGCTAAAGCAAAATATCGAGATATATGTCGTGTATCGCGATATTAAAAAAGGCCATATCGCCCAGCCCTATTCTATTCTATTCTTGAGGGAAGCTGTAGACTGAGGCAAGTTTCAGTGGATGAGGAATCTTCAGGACTCCCAGTCAACACTCTCTTGATATTTCACAGTTTTGTAATCAAGTGTAAAGCACAGAAGTCATTTCACCTCGTCTGTCCAAACAAAAGAGTTACTTTTTTTGGGTGCATCCGCCATAATCACTTTTTATTTTCTGTTTTAAAGTGTGTGTCTGTGCGCTGTTTCTTTTTCTACAGCTTTGGTGTTTTTAGTGTCTTTGTTTATTTACAGTGCCCCTTATGACGAGGCACTGTATTACATCATTCTCACCCAGGAAACGTTTCTGCCGGGATGTGACTCGAGACGCATTTATTTTTTCAACCGAAAACATAGACGTTACTGTGGGGACATGCCCTTAATTTTGTCTTTGCTGCGCTGCAACATAATATGCATTGTTGTGACAAATCGAATGTGTCGATGTGAGCGTTGCTTGTCCTTTGTCTCAAGTATTGATTCAGGTTTCGATAAAGGTCACCACTTAATTATATTTAAGAGGCGCTGCAGTATATCATGCACTGTCGTGACAAATCTGATGTGCGGATATAAGAGGTCACTTGTCTTTGTTTCAAGTGTGTATGTACGGTAAGTCGCTGCAACATATCATGCACTGTCTTTACAAATCTAACGTTTAAATGCAAATGTCACTTGTCTTCCGTTTCAAGTGTGGGCGCAAGCTCCGATAAACAAAGATCACCACTTTTTTATAGAGGCTCTGCAATATATCATGCACTGTTGTGACAAATATCACCGTCTCCAAAACCTTCTCCCCAGCTCAGGTAAATCTTGTTTTATTTTAAAGGCATAGCAGCACACCATGCACTGTCATGACTAATCTCGTGTGTAGAAGCGAGCATCGCTTGTCTCTTTATTCCAATCTACTGAGCTCAGATAAACTTTGATTCCTGAAAGAATCTCTAGTTCGTTTTACAGGCATTGCAGCATACCATGCACAGTTGTGAGGTATCTCATCTGTATATTTTAGATGTTGCTTGTTTCCTGGTGAACTCGTTTTCACTTTAGAAGCATTGCAGCATACCATGCACTGTCATGACATGTGTCGCTTGTCTCTTGTTTTCTATCTCTTGAGCTCAAATGAACCTTGTTTTTTCTAGGAAATGTCTTGTTATGTTTTAGAGGTATTGCAACATACTGTCATGACAAATTCCGTGTGTACCGTAGATGCAAGCGTCACTTTTCTTCTGTTTCCGTTCTCCTGAGCTCAGAAGAACAAAAGTGCAACCCTTGTTTGTATCGCAGCATATCATGCAGTGTTGTGACTATTGCAGGATGGACATGAGTGTGTCTACGAAATGTATCTCAATTACGTATTTTTTGTGAAAATGTTCTTTTTTATTTTAGTTTTAGAGAAACAGTTACCGGTTATACACCAACATGTAATTGTTTCTTTCCTTGACTCCAACCTCCTAAAAATATTCATGAAAGTCTGTTAATGATTTTTTTTGCTGCTAACAAACAAACAGACGGTAATGAATGCATAGCCAAATATCCGCCACAGATCAATATTCAGACTGCTTCCTGGCATGAGTACAGTACACCAGAGCATGATTTTGCAGAGTGGGGAGTAGCAGTAAGTGACTTCCTGGTATGTTTACATTTCTGTCTTGTGAAATATCGACTGGATTCCCTGCGACTACATTAGCAGTGTTGACAAACGCCGCACGTCCTAACTCGTGTCCCTTCCCTGGTGGAGGAAACGGCATCAGTCATTAGACACTAACGAGGATCTTGATCACGCCGGACGATCTTAGCGTCTCCAAGTAGCGCTCGTGTTTGCAGGGAGGAGCAGCGTGAAAGGCGAAGAAGGGAAGGAAGATTTGCGAGTGGCGAACAGCTGGTTGGCGATGTGGGCTCCGTGGAACAGGTGTCGTAAATTACAGCGGGCCCGGCTGCTTGGCAGCATTCCTGACAGATTATCAGCGGCTATTTATTTCATAGAGCTCATAAACACGAGTCACATCCCCACAACGTCCTGCTGCTGGCCAGGAGATGCAGACAGGAACCTTCTTGAGGTTCTACGAAAAGAACACCCTTTATACTGCGATTGGACGAAATGCTATAGAAAATAATCTGTTCCAGGGGTCAAACTGTGACCAATATAAACATTTATTAACTGTACAGGCAATGTTTAAAATTGTTAGAATATCAAGAAAAACAACCAGTTGTTTTTTTTTCTGTGGGTTATTGGACTGTTTGGGAAAGAACGATATATACAGTACAGGCCAAAAGTTTGGACACACCTTCTCATTTCAATGTGTTTTCTTTATTTTCATAACTATTTACATCAGGGGTCCCCAAACTACGGCCCGCGGGCCAGATACGGCCCGCCAGCATCCATAATCCGGCCCGCGCAGTGGGGCAGAGTAACAAAAAAAAATTTTTATTTTTATTTTTTTATCTGTCCTTTTTCGCCTATCCATCAATCCATTTTCTACCGCTTGTTACTGGGTCTGCTAGGCCAGGGGTCGGCAACCTGCGGCTCTTTGATCACTCTGATGCGGCTCAACTGCATACCAACCCCCCCCCCCCCCCCCCCCCCCCCCCGATTTTTCCGGGAGGTTTCCGGATTTCAGTGCCTCTCCCGGAAATCTCCTGGGGCAAACATTCCCCGATTTTCACCCGGACAACAATATTGAGGGCGTGCCGTGATAGCAATGCCTTTAACGTCCTATACAACATGTCGTCGCGTCCGCTTTTTTACCATGCTATCTGCGTGCCGGCCCGGTCACATGTAGTATGCGGCCTCTGCTTACACACGTAAGTGACTGCAAAGCACACTTGGTCAACAGCCATACAGGTTACACTGAGGGTTGTGATATAAACAACTTTAACACTCTTACTAATATGCGCCACACTGTGAACCCACACCAAACAAGAATGACAAACACATTTCGGGAGAACATACGCACTGTAACACAACATAAACACAACAGGACAAATACCCAGAATCCCATTTATCCCTAACTCTTCCGGGCTACATTATACACCCCCGCTACCACCAAACCCCGCCCACTTCAACCAACGCACGGAGGGGGAGAGGGAGGTTGGTGGTAGCGGGGGTGTATAATGTAGCCCGGAAGAGTTACGGATGCATGGGATTCTGAGTATTTGTTCTGTTGTGTTTATGTTGTGTTACGGTGCGGATGTTCTCCCGAAATGTGTTTGTCATTCTTGTTTGGTGTGGGTTCACAGTGTGGCGCATATTAGTAAGAGTGTTAAAGTTGTTTAAACGGGCCTCAGTGTGACCTGTATGGCTGTTGAACAAGTATGCCTTGCAGTCACTTATGTGTCTGCAGAAGCCGCATACAACATGTGACTGGGCTGGCAAGCTGTTTGTACAGGTTGTAGAGGGCGCTAAAGGCAGTGCCATCTTAGCACGCCCTTATTATTGTTGTTTGGGTGAAAATCAGCAGACGTTCGAGAGAATAGTTGCTCTTAAATTCGGGAGTCTCCCGGAAAAGTTGGGAGGGTTAGCAAGTGTGATGCTGTCAAGCGGCATTCATATAAAACTTGCGGGCCGCACTAACATTAAATTTTCATATTAAGGTGCGGGCCGCGTGTCTGAGACCCCCGGTTTATACATAGCACAAAGCAAAACAAAACTTTGTATGCAGTGTTATTTCATTTTAAATTTCAAAAGGGTTTTGTGGCTCCCATTGTTTTTCTTTATTTTGTGAAACGGGTCAAAATGGCTCTTTGAGTGGTAAAGGTTGTCGACCCCTGTCCTAGGCAGATACAGCCCGCCAGCGTCCAAAATCCGGCCTTTTTAAAAAATTACAAATTAATTAAAACTTTTTTTTATCTGTCCTTTTTCACCCATCCATCAATCCATTCTCTACCGCTTGTTACTGGACCTCCATCGATAACGTGACGTCATCACGCTTGCACCGCAAAGTCAGTCGAGAGCGCGGCAAGTGCGTGCTCTATCAGTCAATTAAAATTAAAATAGCGAAATCGTTAGACTCCGAGTGTAGAGTTTTTAAATATCAGTAAACATATGACTTTTTTTTGTTCAGTGTAAGGAAAAAGCAGTTTAGATTTTATATATATATATATGTGTGTGTGTGTGTGTATATATATATACACATATATATATATGCGTGTGTATATATACAGTATATATATATATATATATATATATATATATATACCCCTGATTTACATTGTAGATTGTCACTGAAGGCATCAAAACTATCTGTGAAGTGAAAACCATTTCAGGTGACTACCTCTTGAAGCTCATTGAGAGAATGCCAAGAGTGTGCAAAGCAGTAACTACAATGTAAATAGTCATGTCCAAACTTTTGTCCTGTACTGGATATATATATATATATATATATATATATATATATATATATATATATATATATATATATATATATATACATATATATACATATATATGTATATATATGTGTGTGTGTGTGTGTGTATGTATGTACACGCAAACCAATAGATAAAATAGATTTATATATATATATATATATATATATATATATATATATATATATATATATATATATATACGTGTATATATATATATATATGTATGTATATTTGTATATATGTATATATATGTATGTATATACTGTACGTATGTTAATATATGTATATGTATGTATGTATATATATATATATATATATATATATATATGTGTTTAGAAATATATATATATAATGTACTGTACACATATATACATACATGTATGTACACGCACAAAAATAGATAAAATATATATTAAAAAAATATTAGTCAGCGTTAGTTAGTGGCTGCCGTGTTTGATATGCAGATGGAAGCTAGGGGACGCCGCCGCCATCATTGATTCGCTGCGCTCATCGCCTGATTGATGCGCAGATTGTCTACAAACACACAAAGCACGTTTCTTTCTTCCTCAAGTATGTGCGCGTGTGTGTGTATACACAACGCGTCTTATTTACACAGAGGCCTGCACGGCGGCCGCCTCATTTGCAGTCCTTTGCTGCCTCTGTGGCGCCGCACCTCTCCATCCATCTCGCCAAGGGTTTCACGCTCCTCACCGTGAAATGCGAGCCCACAGTCGCAATTATGCCTTCAATCAGAGGCTCTGCAAAGCTACCGGGGATTCTGCCTTTTCTTTCGGGAAGCGCGGCACAAATCAACACTCCTGAGGACCAGAGCCGACTGTTCCCGTGCTCGCTAATGACTTGACACGTTTTTTTTATTTTTCCGGTTTGGCAGCAGCGGAGTTGGGGAGGCTTTTAACTTGCAATCAGGTGCCCCGAGCTGGCGCCTTTGCCTCGCTTGTCGATCCTTTTTGCCAACGAATATGATTGCAGATTTTGAATAATTCATGGCTGTCTAATGATGTGTCAATCACGACGTGCTTTTGTTTTATTTATTGCGTGCAACGCTCAGGTTTGTGCGCCCTTCAAGCGCCATTGCAGGTTAATATTTCATGAAGACTGCTAGCAACACAACACCCCGTATCGCAGCCGCTCATCCGAGGTGTTCTGCTAACGAATCAGCGACAAACATTGTTGCTCGTGTTCCCACAGCATGTTGTGTTGTAAATAACTATGAATCGCACACTTCAATGCTAGCAATGCTAACGAGGGGGAGCCCAGCCTAATGACTGGTGTTGTGTTGGCAGAGTTGTCGCTCTTTTGCATATAAACACTCAACTTGGTGCAAAACCACAATGTTTTAGGGCTGGGGACATTTGTCATTCTAAGCATATGCGGCACATTCATTTCAAAAACGCATCACAATGTTTGCTTTTTTTCCCCCCAACAACATCCCTGATTTCTGCTCACTGCAGACTTTCTGGGAGCCAACAAACATAATGAAATGTCTGCTGTCATTAGGATGCCGATGGTAGGATGTTTATATATTCCGTTTAGATGAAGAATGACTCATGATCCTCACGTAGAAAAGGGGTGAGAGGAACAAGTGTTTTTTTCGTGTTGTCCTTGCCAGTTTCCGGTCGTAAATGACTGTCAAAGTGTACCAACTTGTCGGAATACCTACTCAGACGTCTCATGTCCAGGTGAGATGCATGATTTATGATCTACAATAAACTTGCAGGGAGCAAGGAAGCGAGAAAACAGCAGACCACTCGAAGATGTAAACATAGGGACACACGGTCGTGATCACAGCGCCACTAAAAATAGTTTGGCGCTTATAATAACAATATCACTAATACTTGGTTGATATTCAAGTCATGAAATGTAAATGGAGAATTGTTGGCACTTTTTGAATGGTTATCCGATTTTATGGCCGGAATACGAAGGTCCTGGGTTCGACCCCGGGCTCAGGATCTTTCTGTGGGGAGTTTGCATGTTCTCCCCGTGACTGCGTGGGTTCCCTCCGGGTACTCCGGCTTCCTCCCACCTCCAAAGACATGCACCTGGGGATAGGTTGATTGCCAACACCAAATTAGCCCCAGTGGGTGAATGTGACTGTGAATGTTGTCTGTCTATCTGTGTTGGCCCTGCGATGAGGTGGCGACTTGTCCAGGGTGTACCCCGCCTTCCGCCTGAATTCAGCTGGGATAGGCTCCAGCACCCCCCGTGACCCCGACAGGAACAAGCGGTAGAAAATGGATGGATGGGATGGAATAGAGGAGTTCTCATTGGCTCCCCGTAAGCAGACATGTATTTACAAGTTGTAATGCATTAAAAAAAATCCATCTGCCGTCATGTCTTTCAAAAAAAGTGCGTCTCCCTTTATGGACAAAAGCTGTGAGTCTGTCTGCATAACGCCAAATATTTTTTTAAGTAAATTATTGCATATTGTTCTGTGTGGCACATAGAGAGAATAATATGGTGATTTACAGTCTATAAATAACATGTCTTCTTCACTCGTTATTTTAGTATTTTTATGTCTAAAATATTGCGAATTGAACCGCAATTGCAATTTTGAAAAGAAAATCGCAATTACTGTAAATTCCGGACATTTGGTGGCTACTTTTTTCCAACACTTTTGACCCTGTGGCTTATAAAAAGGTGTGGCAAATTTATGGATTTTTTTTTTTCAGCTAATTGCCAAATTAGTTTTGTGTTTAATAGTTTTCATTAGACCCCAGCAAAGGACTAAAATGGTGTGTTATTGTTTGGACAAGTTCGCTCATTGCAGGTGCTGCGAGTTGAAAATGTACTTCCTGTTTTGCCCTGAACCAAAATTAAAACCGTCCATAGCGTTCTGCTCGGAAGGATTCTTCATTCATCACTCCAAGCAACGTTTGTAAGTTTCACAATTTAACTAAAGCAATTCATAGTTACTAAACCATCCCATGTGTGGTGTCTGTAGAAGTGTTTCCACGCATATTTGTACGTGCTATTGTAATGTTATGAAGCTAGCGTTGTTAGCATTAGCTAATATGCTAACAACATCTATGAGTGTCTGTATTAGTATTATTAACTTACAATGGCATTCTTTTTGTATTGTTTCAGTTTCGTAAAGTTCTCAGTAAATTCCCCAAAACTTCACCGTGGAGTTATTTGGGAATTATGTTTTATATAGTGCTTTTTTCTGGGGACTCAAAGCGCTTTACATAGTGAAACCCAATATCTAAGTTACATTTAAACCAGTGTGGGTGGCACTGTGAGCAGGTGGGTAAAGTGTCTTGCCCAAGGACACAACGGCAGTGACTAGGATGGCGGAAGCGGGGATCGAACCTGGAACCCTCAAGCATACTTGCCAACCCTCCCGATTTTCCCGGGAGATTCCCGAATTTCAGTACCCCTTCCGAAAATCTCCCGGGGCAACCATTCTCCCGAATTTCTCCCGATTTCCACCCGGACAACAATATTGGGGGCGTGCTTTAAAGGCACTGCCTTTAGCGTCCTCTCTCACCTGAAAAGGAGACTATTATATATGTCTTCGTTATCCATAGGTTTATCTATAACCCATAAAGTAGGCAGGCATGGAGCTATTTCTCAGCGTGTGTTTATTCCAGCCGGCACGTTAATACACTGACACACAACATCCGGATTCCCATCATGCATTGCTTCAAAACTACGGCAATTAGTAATGTCCAAAAACATAACAGAGACGAAGAAGGAAGAACAAAGAAGAGACATGGCGACGACGAGTAAGAATAAGAAGTACGCTTGCAAGTTCCAAAATGATTGGAAAAAATAATTTCAGTTCATCCAGGACAGCTCGAAAGGGAAGGGGTATGCTGCCTGCAAATTTTGTAGATCAGACTTCTCCATTGAACATGGTGGCCGAACGGATATACTCATTCATGAACGGATTATTTATATATATATATATATATACAAGAAATACTTGAAAATATATACAACCCTGTGCTGGGTATTGGGAACATACAAATCCTGTGTTTATTAATCCTCAAATACTGAAACTAACTTTTCTTACACGGTATTTTCAAAACACTGTAATTGTAAAATGATGTACAAAGCAAACAACGGGCTACCCAGAAATGTGCAACAGTATTTCTCAACAAAAGTAGAGAAATACAATATTAGGAAAAAAAATAATTTAAAGCATTTATATACACACACACAACTTTAAAAGTGTTTAGTGTATTTCTTTGTGGGATTAAACTATGGAATGGATTGAGTAGATCATTTAAACAATGTACTAATATGAGCCAGAAACGGTACAAGCAGATGGTGCTCACAAAGTATACAAAAGAACTGTTGAAGTAAAGTGTCTAATATTCCTGTGAGATACTTGTTATGGAAACAAATAGGCTCTGCTTTATCCTAATCTTATGAACTACAGTAGGTGTTATTTGTAATCTCTCGATATTCTCTGTCCCTCTACCACGTCTCTCTCTCTTTACCCAACTGGTTGAGAGAGACGGCCACCCCACAAAGCCTTTAGGTTCTGTCCAACGTTTCTTCCCACAAGGGGAGGTTTTCCTTGCCTCTCTTGCCAAGTAATTTGTTCATAGCAACTAGACAAGCTGTGCTTCTTCCCACTCCTTTTGTGTCGTTCATCACTTGAGCAAAAATGTTTTAACATGTTCCAAATAAAAATGATTGGACAGTCCCTCGTTTAGTCCCTGACTAAATGAGAATAGATGTATGAATGGCACAGAATTTTGCCTTTGACTGTCGACCAATCAGCAGTGTGGAGCCCCACCCCCTTAGATACCCTCCCATCGCTGTTGTTGGTACCTCAACCTAACATTTCCAGTAAGTGGTACAAAATGGTACACACTGCATGTTTTGTTTGCACTTTTAACTCGCAATTAAATTAATTTGTGTGTAAAAAAATACAAAGAGATACAAAGTATATATTTATTATCTTTTAGGATAATTAGTATATAAATGAAAAACGGTATCCATAACCGCAATTGCGTCCCTGTCCAGAATTTCTGGATTAATTGTCGTCCGTCTGCTCAATGCACGACTGCACCCACCACCACGTTAGCAAACGCATCCCCCACTAACACCCAATTTCCACTGGATGCGTAACAGCTCCGTGTTTGATAATAGCTGATTCACCCAAATTAAAAGCACAAAAATCAAGTCAAAAAAACAAATCTAAGAAAGTCCATCCCTCCTCTCTTTTCCCATTCTGAGCTTCAGCTTGTTTTTTGTTTGTTGAATTTATCCTCCATACCAATTTCCACTGGGAGAACTTGTCATTGACATCATCCCGCTGTCCTATGAAGCCGCCATAATGCGCATCACAGACGTAGCCGGTGGGTGTTGATGGACGGCAACAGAGCAAAGTCGCAGAAATCCGGTGTGAGGCCACAGCCGTGGTCCGCTGCATCCACGATTATTGCAGCAACCACATCCCCAACTGTGAAACACGGAAGGATACTCTGGATTTATGTGTGTGCATCTGTGATCGTCCCTGCGTTCAGTAGACATTTTATTATTAATCACATTCGATTTCTGTTTATTTTGAGAAAATACATACAATCTCAACAACAACCAAAAATATGCAGAAACTCCACGATGGTTGGTTGGTTTACGTATGATGAGTCACAATTGGCTAAGGTTAGGGCAAAACTTTACGGACTGGCCAATTGGAGGCATGATAGGGCGGGTCATCAAAACCAGGAAGTAAAATCATAAAGCACATGAGGTAAGAGACTCTGCTGGGACCAGATCATATTCACTGCAGGGGTGTAAAGTCAACCAGAATGTAAAAGAATGTCGCTTGAGGAGGGCTTCCAAAATAAAGCCCTGCACTTCATAAACATAATATTTTAATGCAAGGTTTGCTGTGTTGTTTGTTTAAAAAACTACGTTTGTTGCAGGGTACACCAATAGGCCATTAACCGGTACTTTTATTTAATTGACACAAATTTTACCATTTCTGTTAAAAAAAAAATTCTGTTTTGTTTTGGCTAACTTGACAGGGCACAGCTTTGAGAGCAAACCACTCAGAGAGGAAGGAGGCGGTGGTAAAGTGTCAATACCAATTACCCAACGCTGCTTAGTTAACACTGGTAAAAAAAAAAAAAAAAAGTTACATAGGATTCCAGTTCTAACAGAAACTTTTATTTATCAATTTTATTGATTTCTGTTTGTGTAAAGATAGAGTTTGTTAATGTCTGTTTTGTGAAACAAATGCTTTGCACTGTGGTTTTTCCTGTGCTGAAAAGTCCCCATTCCAATAGAGAATATATATATTTTTGTGTTTCTTTAATGTTATTATTGTTCACCTGCCTTTAATTTAATTAGTTTCCAGTGTATTCACCCTCATTTTGTGCATGGCAGCGCAACTTTGCAAGTTAAAAAAAATGTTAAAAAACCAGACAGGGCAGTTTGTGTTTATTATACTAAACAATCAAACTGAGTATTTATTCTCTGCCTACTAGTTTGGTGGATAGTTGTATATATATATATATATATATATATATATATATATATATATATATACACTATATTGCCAAAAGTACTTAGCGACCCATCCAAATGATGAGAATCAGGTGTCCTAATCACTTGGCCCGGCCACAGGTGTATAAAATCAAGCACTTAGGCATGGAGACTGTTTCTACAAACATTTGTGAAAGAATGGGCCGCTCTCAGGAGCTCAGTGATTTCCAGTGTGGAACTGTCATAGAATGCCACCTGTGCAACAAATCCAGTTGTGGAATTTCCTCGCTCCTAAATATTCCAAAGTCAACTGTGGGCTTTATTATAAGAAAATGGAAGAGTTTGGAAACAACAGCAACTCAGCCACCAAGTGGTAGGCCATGTAAACTGACAGAGAGGGGTCAGCGGATGCTGAAGAGCATAGTGCAAAGAGGTAACCCACTTTTTGCACAGTCAGTTGCTACACAGCTCCAAACTTCATGTGACCTTCCAATTAGTACAGTACGCAGAGAGCTTCATGGAATGGGTTTCCATGGCCGAGCAGCTGCATCTCGTTGTAAAGCACGTCGCCACTGGACTCTAGAGCAGTGGAGACGCGTTCTCTGGAGTGATGAATCACGCTTTTCCATTTGGCAATCTGATGGACGAGTCTGGGTTTGGAGGTTGCCAGGAGAACGGTACATTTCGGACTGCATTGTGCCGAGTGTGAAATTTGGTGGAGGAGGAATTATGGTGTGGGGTTGTTCTTCAGGAGTTGGGCTTGGCCCCTTAGTTCCAGTGAAAGGAACTTTGAATGCTCCAGGATACCAAAACATTTTGGACAATTCCATGCTCCCAACCTTGTGGGAACAGTTTTGAGCGGGCAACTTCCTCTTCCAATATGACTGTGCACCAGTGCACAAAGCAAGGTCCATAAAGACATGGATGACAGAGTCTGGTGTGGATGAACTTGACTGGCCTGCACAGAGTCCTGACCTGAACCGGATAGAACACCGTTGGGATGAATTAGAACGGAGACTGAGAGCCAGGCCTTCTCGACCAACATCAGTGTGTGACCTCACCAATGCGCTTTTGGAAGAATGGTGGCAAATTCCTATAAACACACTGCGCAACCTTGTGGACAGCCTTCCCAGAAGAGTTGAAGCTATAATAGCTGCAAAAGGTGGACCGACATCATATTGAACCCTATTGGTTAGGAATGGGATGGCACTTCAAGTTCATATGTGAGTCAAGGCAGGTGGCCAAATACTTATGGCAATATAGTGTACATATGTAGTGTTGATTTAGAAAGCTATTTTTGCCGTGTAGCTTGTTACAATTCTGTTGGTACAGTTTCACCTGTAGCTTAGCTACATTTAATGGAGAGTAACTATTAGCTAAGCTTGCTACATTTTCCAAGTTGCTTTCCCATCACTGCCTAAAATAGTCCACTTGAAGTCTTAAAACAAAGCAATGATGATGTACGTCTTCTGGGCCTACAGCAGGAAGCAGTCATCCAGGTAATAAGAGGAGATCCTACAATTGATTAGCACCTGGCAAAGCAAGCACCCCGAGAGACAGTCGTGCAAGAAGTGAGTTGATGATGAGAGAGAGAAGATACAATCGCTCCCAGGAAGCAAAGCGGACCAAGAGGATCATGGGAAATCTTATTCACTTTTTTTCTCTTGAGCTTCATGGCTAATGATCAGAGTTTCCACATGTTGAGGTGGAGCTCTTTTTCCAGGGAAGGTTAGTTGGGTGGGTGGCGCCGCATGGAGCGAGACCCCACCCCGCCATGGCACTAGCAGTCAGCGACAAGATGCTCCCAAAGCCCCCCTGCAGAGGCGGACTCCCCCTGCTGAGCTAATCCCTTGCTCCTCGGGATTAAGCAAACTAACGGCGCTGGACCCCGCTGCGCGCTGTCAGGGTTTCCGCCATTCTTAAAGCCTCACTAACCCGGCAAACACCCCCTGCCCTCTGTGACACCCCCGACACCACATGGGGTCTCTCTCCAAGCTCCTTTCCTAATGACTGAGATTTCATGTCAACGATTTCTTAATGGGAATAACTTGACTTCTATAAAGCGAGTCTTGTTCCTTGCAGACTTTATTAGCAACCTCTGCGAGCATAACAATGAAGATTGTGATGGATGACGCCATTTTAGAAACGCCAAAGCAGAGGAAACTACTGACAATGTGCAGGAGGTTCTCTCAAAACCAAACTACCTGAGTGGTCTTCCAAGTTGTTTGTATTGATAAAAGCAGATCTGGAGTGGATGCTCTTTAAAATCAATGTGAACTAGTGTTGTCCCGATAGTAATATTTTGGTACCGGTATGAAAATGTATTTCGGTACTTTTCCAAATAAAGGGGACCACAAAAAATTGCATTATTGGTTTTATTTTAACATAAAATCTTGGGGTATATTAAACATATGTTTCTTATTGCAAGTTTGTCCTTAAATTAAATAATGAACATACAAGACAAGTTGTCTTTTAGTAGTAAGTAAACAAGCAAAGGCTCCTAATTTAGTCTGCTGACATATGCAGTAACATATTGTGTCATTTATCATTCTATTATTTTGTCAACATTATTAAGGACAAGTGGTAGAAAATGAATTATTAATCCACATGTTCATAATATCTGCTTACTTTTTCTTGTAACATGTTCTATCTACACTTCTGTTAAAATGTAATAATCACTTATTCTTCTGTTGTTTGATACTTTACATTAGTTTTGGATGATACCACAAATTTGGGTATCAATCCGATACCAAGTAGTTACAGGATCATACATTGGTCATATTCAAAGACCTCGTGTGTCCAGGGACATATTTCCTGAGTTTATAAACATAATGTAAATTTTTAAAAAAAACAAAGTAAGATTTTGTGATGCTAAAAAATATTGATGTAATCATAGTAGTATCGACTAAATACGCTCCTGTACTTGGTATCATTACAGTGGCTGTTAGGTATAGATCCACCAATGGCGTTTGTTTATATCGTAGCGTCCCGGAAGAGTTGGTGCTGCAGGGAATTCTGGGAATTTGTTCTGTAGTGTTTATGTTGTGTTGCCGTGCAAATATTCTCCCAAAATGTGTTTGTCATTGTTGTTTAGTGTGGTTTCACTATATGGCACATGTTTATGACAGTGTTAGCGTTGTTCATATGGCCACCCTTAGTGTGACATGTATGGCTGTTGACTAAACATGCCCTTTATTCACTTGTGTGTCATGTGTTCAATGTTAAGACAATGGATTTGAAGGTTAATGATTGGACTATGTCAACTATAGATCACTTTTAACACATCTAATATTATGACACCGGTTTGTAGTGATGCATGAATAGTTAGCCCTCGTCCTACAGGGATGATGCCTGACATAAATGTACTATATTTGTCGCCATGGAGATGAGGATTAGTGATTTTGAAGTTGTTACAACACCGTTTTATGCTCGCCGCGAATATTCTCGTCTGCATGACACAACGTGACGACGACGGGTACTTTTTAGAGGCGGTATAGTACCGAATATGATTCATTAGTATCGCGGTACTATACTAATACTGGTATACCGTACAACCCTAATGTGAACACAGAGTCCTTTTCCGATGGTTCATTTTTTGTTCCAATTTGGTCCACAAACCTAATTAGAAAGTGGTCTCAGCTTGATTCAAATTCAAAATTAAAACGTGGTTCAGTGTGAACAGAAAGTGGTCCACATTCACCAGATGGCACTACAAATCCACAGCCTTCAATAAAAGTAAGAAATAGACTCCTGTCATATATAGAGGATCTTTGATTAGTGTTTTTTTTTAAAGTAGGTTCTTCAAACAGTAGAGTGCTCCTGTCATATATTGAGGATCTTTGACTGATGTTTTTGCAGACTGAGTTGGATGGTAGAAGATGCTGGTTGTGACGATTGATGTATTTGACCATGATTGACATGTCATTTTCTCCTCCATCGTCCTTCTTCATGTCCTCCTTCCACGCGCCTGCCACTCACTAATTAGCAGCTGTAAGGATGAGATAGGTTCCAACTCGGTTCGCCGCCGCCACCACAAGTGACCTTTGAGAAGGTATAACCTCGACTATACAAGCTCCGAGGGTCCGCTGTTTATTTATAGAGTGGTCTCTGCCCTCCACGACTTTCACTCTGCAATTAAATAAGACACTGGTGGAAGACGTGCAGTATTAGACGTACATGCAGGACATACAAAGACGAACGGGAGGGACTACCATGTGTCAATCATGCATCAAACATGTAGTGTGTCCCACAAGGATTATGTGAAGGTGACACGCTGCGGGGGGGCGTCACCATTTTTGTGGTGTACTATATGCATGCCACTGAAATGTGCTTTAATCCATCTGTAAATGGTGTGTGTGTATGTGTGTGTGTGTGTGTGTGTGTGTGTGTGTGTGTGTGTGTGTGTGCGTGCGTGCGTGCGTGCGTGCGTGCGTGCGTGCGTGCGTGCGTGCGTGCGTGCGTGCGTGCGTGCGTGCGCATGTGCACGCGCGCATCTTGGCCGACCTTGACGCCAGTCTGTCAGCCTGACTCCATCAGACATGTCACATGACTGCCATTTTAGCCTATAAGCGATGTCATCGTTGCCTGTGGGGGGATTAGAGAGATACCAGCAAGTGGGTATGGGGGGCCAAAAGTCAATTTTTTCAATGATTTTATACATTTCTATATACTATGCATTATGTACACTTTGATTTGTGTACATAAATATAACATTGGTAAAATGGTAAAATGGGTCGTACTTGTATAGCGCTTTTCTACCTTTTTAAGGAACTCAAAGCGCTTTGACACTATTTTCCACATTCACCCATTCACACACACACATTCACACATTCACACACTGATGGCGGGAGCTGCCATGCACGGCGCTAACCAGTCCCATCAGGAGCAAGGGTGAAGTGTCTTGCTCAAGGACACAACGGACGTGACTAGGATGGTAGAAGGTGGGGATTGAACCAGCAACCCTCAGATTGCTGGCACGGCCACTCTCCCAACTTCGCCACGCCGTCCCCATACATTATTGTATACTAAGTTGTGGTAATTGGTTTTTCTTATTAATTAAATGTATTAAATATAACTGTGTTTATTAGGAATTAATGTGTTTCAAATTATGAAATTGTACGCATAAATAAGATATTTTAAACTGTTAAATGAAATCACTTGTATATTATAGCCTATTTAAAATGTAAAATATTTGTGGTACATTAATACCCTTTTATTAAAGTTTTTTTTTTTTACTTTAAAATTAATTAGAAATACATTTTGATTTATGCACATAAGTATAACATTTTTAGATACCATCCATTTTCTCACGCTTGTCCCTCTCGGGGTCGCAGGGGTGGCTGGAGCCTATGCCAGCTGCACTACATTATAGAAAAAAATATTTGTAGTAATTTGTTATTCCTATTAATTTAATTAATTAAATATAAGTTTGTTTATTAGGAATTAACTTATTTCAAAGTATAAACATATACGCATAAATACTATATTCAAACTGTTAAATGAAATTGCTTGTATATTTTATGCTATATCAAATGTAATATATTTTTGTGGTGCATGAATACCCTTATATTAAAGTTTAGCTGAATTTAAAACACCTTTTTACATTTACAATAATAATATTTTAGTATTTAGTAATACTAAAATTGCCATGACTCAAATACAAAACTACACAGCTGCATTCAAGATTTTTTGTTGACGTTCTGAATTATATATATTGCTTTTTTTATTTTTTTAAAAAGTCTAGTTTACAACATACTATAGACCAGTGGTTCTTAACCTGGGTCCGTTCGAACCCTAGGGGTTCGGTGAGTCGGGCTCAGGGGTTCGGCGGAGGTCAAGACACACCCGACTCATCGTGTAAATAAAAACTTACGGATACGGCAACAGCAGAAGTCAGACTGATTTGCAGGTGTGTAATTTCCATCCATCCATCCATTTTCTACCGCTTATTCCCTTTTTTGGGGTCGCGGGGGGCGCTGGAGCCTATCTCAGCTACAATCGGGCGGAAGGCGGGGTACACCCTGGACAAGTCGCCACCTCATCGCAGGGCCAACACAGATAGACAGACAACATTCACACTCACATTCACACACTAGGGCCAATTTAGTGTTGCCAATCAACCTATACCCAGGTGCATGTCTTTGGAGGTGGGAGGAATCCGCAGTACCCGAAGGGAACCCAAACAGTCACGGGGAGGACATGCAAACGCCACACTGAAAGATCCCGAGCAGTGTGTGGTGTGTATTTTGTTGTGAGTTTATGCACTGTGTTGGTTTTGTTGTTTGAACAAGGTGATGTTCATGCACAGTTCATTTTGTGCACCAGTAAAAAACATGGTAACACTTTAGTACGGGGAACATATTCACCATTAATTAGTTGCTTATTAACATGCAAATTAGTAACATATTGGCTGTTAACTAGTCATTATTAAGTACTTATTAATGCCTTATTCGGCATGGCCTTATTATAACCCTAACCCTCTAACCCTGGCCCTAACCAAATAATCCTAACCCTAACCAAATAACTCTAAATTAAGTCTATGTTACTTAGAATATGTTCCCCTATTGTCCAAAAAACTCTAAATTAAGTCTTTGTTACTTAGAATATTTTCCCCATACTAAAGTGTTACCAAAAACATATAACTTTGTCTTGAATTTGAAAAAAAAAAACATTTTATTTTTCACTAAAGAAGGGTTCAGTGAATGCGCATATGAAACTGGTGGGGTTCGGTACCTCCAACAAGGTTAAGAACCACTGCTATAGACCAAAAAAAGGCAATATCACCACCAAAGAGGGTAATACTCCATCACTAAAAATTGTAATAGCAAGTAAGTACATTTTATTTGTAAAGCACTTTTCACAGATAAAATCACAAAGCACTGTACAAAACATAGGTGAAGTAAAACAACAAATCATTGATAGTTAAAAGGTGCATTAACTAAAAGCTTTACTGAAAAGAGAAGTTTTCAAATGTTTCTTAAAAGTTTCCACACAGTCAAGATCACGGAGGGACTGGTGCAAATTGTTCCAGTCTGGGAGCTATAGCCTGGAATGCCGGGTCTCCACGGGTTTTAAAACAAGTTTTGGGGATCTTTAGAAGACCCTGGCCTGAAGACCGGAGACTGCGCCCTGAAGTGTAGGGGCATAGCAAGTCAGTGATGTACTGAGGGGCCCCACCATGCAACGCACGGAATGTCAGGACTAAAATCTTAAACACAATGCGGAATGTAACTAGAAGCCAATGAAGACTGGATAAAACGGGGGTGATATGGGCTGTTTTGGGTGCACCGGTCAAAGGTCTGGCAGCCGCATTTTGTACAATCTGAAGTCTCTTTAGCTGTGACTTGTTGAAGAGAGAATTGCAATAGTCAATACGATGCGAAATAAACGTGTGAATGATCATTTCGAGATCCAATTTTGACAACAAATTTCTCACTTTAGAAATATTTCTGAGATGATAAAAACAGTTTTTGCTCAGTTGACAGCAGTGACCCTCCAAAGACATTGACTGATCAAACACTACCCTAACGTTTCTGAGGCTGTTTTAACAGATGCACACAGAGCACCAAGGGAGTTCTTGATCAGGGGGATCTTTTTATCGGGAGCAATTATCAGAATTTCCGTTTTGTTTGAATTTATCTGGAGGAAATTTGAGGACAACCAGTTTTTAATACAGGATACGCACTCCAGGAACTCAGATAAAAAGTGAAACTCTGAATCAATGAAGGATCATACCACCAAAAACTGTAATATCCCGCCAAAAATAGAATGCTGTCACTAAAAATGGCAATATCACCAAAAATGGTGGTAAAATGGTAATATCACTAAAAAAGATAAAAACCTACTAAGTGGCCTTGTGGTTAGAGTGTCTGTCCGCCCTTAGATCGGTAGGTTGTGAGTTCAAACCCCGGCCGAGTCATACCAAAGACTAAAAAAATGGGACCCATTATCTCCCTGCTTGGCACTCAGCATCAAGGGTTGGAATTGGGGGTTAAATCACCAAAACTTATTCTTGGGCCCGGCCACCACTGCTGCTCACTGCTCCCCTCACCTCTTAGGGGGTGATCAAGGGTGATGGGTCAAATGCAGAGAATAATTGTGCCACACCTAGTGTGTGTGTGACAATCATTGGTACTTTAATTTTAACTTTAATAATGAAACTAAAATGATGATATCACTGAAAAGGGCAATATTACCAATAATGGTAATATTGCAACACTAAAAATGGTAATGACACCAGAAATGGCAATGTCATCAAAAATGGCACGTCTGCTGATGGAAATGTAGCCTATTACTTCTACAGACATCAGATGTTGGTACTGTTGTGGAGCTAAAAGCAGTTTTTAAATGCAAACGTGCTTTTGTAGTGTGTTGTCATCAGTGGCAGCTGTTTGCAGCCGTCCTTCAGTCTTAATCAGCGCTGTCCCTCCAGCCGAGTTTGACCCTCTGAACTGTATCAACCTCCATCGGCCAGTTAATTATGTCGGAACGAGATGTGTGCGTCCTTCTTTCTCAGCGGGACTCAACCAGATGGTGGCGCCAGCGCATCGTGTTCAATCAGCGCTAATTAGAGCTTGGGAGTGCTGATAAAGTCCACGTGGTCTCAAAGAAAGGACGTTATCAGGAGGGAATGTTTGTCATTCTGAGGACCCCGGAGGCGACTTGGTGTGGAATTAAAGAAGTAGAATTTATTGACAATTAGGCGATCCTCTAGATTGGGGGTCAGCAACCCGTGGCTCTCGAGCCGCATGCGGCTCTTTAGTGGCTCCCTGGAGCATTTTTAAAAAAGGATTGAAAATGCAAAAAGATGGGGGGGAAATAATTTTTTGTATTAGTATGTTTTTTGTTTGAGGACAAACATGACACAAAGAGGACAAACATGACACAAACCTTCCCAATTGTTATAGAGCCCACTGTTTAATATGTTTGTGTATACTTCACTGATGAGAGTATTTGGTGAACACTGTTTTGTCCTACTAATTTTGGCGGTTCTTGAACTCACCACAGTGTGGACTGTGACGCAACAGTTTGTTTACATGTAAAATCTTCCACTCCTTCTTTGTCTCATTTTGTCCATCAAAAGTTTTATGCTGTGTGTGAATGCACAAAGGTGCACTTTGTTGATGTTATTGACTTGTTGGCGTGCTAATCAGGCATATTTGGTCAGTGCATGACTGCAAGCTAATCAATGCTAACACGCTATTTAGGCGAGCTATATGTACATATTGCATCATTATGCCTCATTTGTAGGTATATTTGAGCTCATTTAATATCCTTTACTTTTATCCTCTTTGTATATAATTTAGTTTTGCATGTTTCATGACACATTATGGGACGGCGTGGCGCAGTGGAAGAGTGGCCGTGGTTCAATCCCCACCTAGTACCAACCTCGTCATGTCCGTTGTGTCCTGAGCAAGACACTTCACCCTTGCTCCTGATGGGTGCTGGTTAGCGCCTTGCATGGCAGCTCCCTCCATCAGTGTGTGAATGTGTGTGTGAATGGGTAAATGTGGAAGTAGTGTCAAAGCGCTTTGAGTACCTTGAAGGTAGAAAAGCGCTATACAAGTACAACCCATTTACCATTATCTGTATGTAATATTGGCTGCATTTCAGGTAGTTGTTTGTGTGCGATGTTGTTCCAGACCACAGCAAACATTACCTAGCTCGCCAAAGATTGTAGTATATCTATTAAAAGAAGACAGCCTTTAATTTGGTCACACACATCTATACCTTTGGCAATTAAAAGCCAGTAATTTCAAGGAGTTATCTCACCTTCTGAGTAGCCTCTGATTTACTAATGTGTTCTAATGTTGTAAAAATGTGTAGAATAAATATTATATTTCAACATTTCTGTCAACAAAGATTTGCTTCAGCCTGCGACACATAGTCATTTTGATAGTAGGCTAATATAGGCACTTATATCATGTGTTGCCTTCATTATAAGACTTATATACGGCTTCTCATTTTTTGCGGCTCCAGACAGATTCGTTTTTTGTATTTTTGGTCTAATATGGCTCTTTCAACGTTTTAAGTTGCCGACCCCTGCTCTAAATGAATGCCAATAACCTCGTAGAAGTGTTTGCTAAATGGACTTGTGGAGTTCATTCAAAAATAACGCTCTCAAGGCTCCTTGTGAACACAAAGACTAAACATTGCTGCCTGCAGATTTTGTTAAAGGCTGATACACAAATATGGCTTTCACATTTTTGACAAAAAAATCCTCTTTGTTTTGCCTAAAGAGTCCATCACATGGTGAGAGGAAGATCAGTCCCACTAAAAAATGATAGCACAATATGCTATTTGGACGCTCTCGTGTCCAGAAAAATATTTGTACATTAAAGTTAAAGTTAAAGTCCCAACGATAGTCTCACACACACACACACACACACACACACACACACACACACTAGGTGTGGTGAAATTATCCTCTGCATTTGACCCATCCCCATGTTCACCCCCTGGGAGGTGAGGGGAGCAGTGAGCAGCAGCAGTACGCTTGGGAATAATTTGGTGATTTAACCCCCAATTCCAACCTTTGATGCCGAGTGCCAAGCAGGGAGGTAATGGGTCCCATTTTTATAGTCTTTGGTATGACTCGGCCGGGGTTTTAAACTCTCGACCTTTCAGTCTCAGGGCGGGCATTCTAACCACAAGGCCACTGAGCAGGTGGCCTTGTTTAAAGAACAATAAAATATATATTTTATAATGTTACTATATTTTAAACATAATCATGTAAATAACTCTACCAATGTTTTTTTATGATTACATAACTATTTATCCATCCATCTTCTTCCGCTTATCCTAAGTTGTGTCGCGGGCGCAGCAGCTTAAGCAGACTTTCCTCTCCCCAGCCACTTCATCCAGCTCCTCCTGGGGGATCCCGAGGCGTTCCCAGGCCGTGTCCTGGGTCTTCCCCCGTGGTCTCCTACTGGTCAGACGTGCCCTAAACACCTACCTCGGGAGGCGTTCGGGTGGCATCCTGACCAAATGCCCGAACCACCTCATCTGGCTCCTCTCAATGTGGAGGAGCAGCGGCTTTACTCTGAGCTCCTCCTGGATGACAGAGCGTCTCACCCTATCTTTAAGGGGGAGCACCGCCACCCGACGGAGGAAACTCATGTCGGTCGCTTGTACCCGTGATCTTGTCCTTTTGGTCATACCCCAAAGCTCATGACCAGAGGTGAGGATAGGGATAGATCAACCAGTAAATTGTGAGCTTTACCTTGAGGCTCACCACGACAAACCGATAGTGTCCGCATCACTGAAGACGCTGCACCGATCCGCCTGTCGATTTCACGATCCACTCTTCCCTCACTCGTGAACAAGACCTCAAAGTACTTGAACTCCTCCACCCTGAGATGGCACTCCACCCTTTTCTGGGTGAGAACCATGGACTTGGACTTGGAAGTGCTGATCCTCATTCCAGTCGCTTCACACTTACCATTATATAACTATTGTATTTTAAATATATTTAATATGTTTTTAGAAAAAAGTAAATATTTAATACCAAACATGCAAGACAGTGCAAGACACCTTTTCTCTTCCAAACATTTTGCTGGGTATTGTGGTCAAACAGCTCAATTTTTGTTTCATCTGACCACATAACTTTCCTCCAGAAGGTCGTATCTTTGTCCATGTGATGTCAGATGAAACCAAAATTGAGCTTTTTGGCCACAATACCCAGCAATATGTTTGGAGGAGAAAAGGTGAGGCCTTTAATCCCAGGAACAACATTCCTACCGTCAAGCATGGTGGTGGTAGTATTATGCTCTGGGCCTGTTTTGCTGCCAGTGAAACTAGCCAAGGGACATGTAACCAAATATTAACATTGCTGTATGTATACTTTTGACCCAGCAGATTTGGTCACATTTTCAGTAGACCCAAAAATAAATTCATAAAAGAACCAAACTTATGTTTTATGTGACCAACAAGTATGTGCTCCAATCTATCACAAAAAAATAAGAGTTGTAAAAATTATTGGAGACTCAAGACAGCCATGACATTATGTTCTTTACAAGTGTATGCAAACTTTTGACCACGACTGTATACCGACTTGCCTATGCCATAGTTACATCATCGACTATCTCCATATGTGGTGTAGAGGTTTACCAAAGAGCTTGGCGCAAGGCTGCCATTTGTATACAGTTGTAGTCAGTAAGTTCCTTCTTTTTCCTCAATCCTCTTAGTGTGGTGCCAACTGGTTCGTACATGCATGCTAAAATGTTCCACTGTTGCCATTTCTAATTCAAAGTATCGTATAGTTCTAACCAGTGTTGGGACTAACGCGTTACTTTGTAACGCGTTACTGTAACGCCGTTAGTTTCGGCGGTAACTAGTAATCTAACGCGTTATTTTTTTATATTCAATAACTCAGTTACCGTTACTACATGATGCGTTACTGCGTTATTTTACGTTATTTTTTATGTAGTATCGGCTAGAAACTGAGGATCTGAGTGTGTTTTATTCCAGCGAAGCAGAGACGTGCTTCTGATTCTTCCTCTGCGCTCTCTGTGTGTGCGTGTGACTGTGTGTCTGAGTGTGGGAAGGGGAGGGGACGGGAGGGGAGGGGGGGTGCGCAATACAACCGTTGGCCAACAAAAAAGTAACCACAGAACACTATACGCCTATACGGTATAGTGTTCTGTGGTTACTTTTTGGTTGGCCAAGCGGACGTGACGACAGGCTGTCCTCACTCAGATCCGCACAGACCGGGAGGGGGCGTGCCTTAAGTCCGGCTGGAAATCGGCAGAAATTTGGAGAATGGTTGTCCCAGGGAGAGGCAGTGAAATTCGGGAGGGTTGGCAAGTATGAGATATTCTCACTTCTTTTCTTTTGTCGAGCACAAAGAAAAGAACATTTTAGTTAAATGTAAGTTGTGTCTTGGATCAAAGATCCCGTCTACTGCCCAAAACAACAATTCAAATCTGCCTGGTTAGGCTCTGTGTATGTCACGTGTGCCTTCCTTAGGTGAAGCCAGCTTTACAGCTATGTTGTTGATTGATTGATTGATTGATTGAAACTTTTATTAGTAGATTGCACAGTACAGTACATATTCCGTACAATTGACCACTAAATGGTAACACCCAAATAAGTTTTTTAACTTGTTTAAGTCTGGGTCCAGATACAGATATATACTATCAAATATATACTAACATCATAATACAGTCATCACACAAGATAATCATCAGGGTATATACATTGAATTATTTACATTATTTACAATCCGGGGTGTGGGATATGGAGGGGGGGGTTAGGTTTGGTTGGTATCAACACTTCAGTCATCAACAATTGCATCATCAGAGAAATGGACATTGAAACAGTGTAGGACTGACTTGGTAGGATATGTACAGCAAGTAGTGGACACAGAGAGAGAGATCAGAAAGTATAAGAAAAAGTGTCTACATTTGATTATTTACAATCCGAAGAGGTATTATGTGGAAGGGAGGGTGTTAGTTTAGGGTTGTAGTTGCCTGGAGGTGTTCTTTTGGTGCGGTTTTGAAGGAGGATAGAGATGCCCTTTCTTTTACACCTGTTGGGAGTGCATTCCATATTGAAGTGGCATAGAAAGAGAATGAGTTAAGACCTTTATTAGTTCGGAATCTGGGTTTAACGTGGTTAGTGTTAGTGTTATTATGCTGTTTGTTACTTATGTATGTTATGTTGCAGCTATTTAAAATAGTTTTGTCAATTTGTTCTGGCCTGAAATAAATTGGCCCTATGAAACATATCTTTGTCTTTGTGTGTTGTATGTAGAGCACATTGCTTAGCAGCGTTCAGTGATGCAAATGTATGTCAAGTTGATCAACAGATTGTATTATTCTCCAGTGCAATAACAGTACTAAAATGAAGGCTAAAAGGGCATTAATGGGAGCTTTAAAAAAAAAAAGTAGAAGAAGTAACTAAATAGTTACTTTTCACAGTAACGCATTACTTTTTGGTGTAAGTAACTGAGTTAGTAACTGAGTTACTTTTGAAATAAAGTAACTAGTAACTGTAACTAGTTACTGTTTTTCAGTAACTAACCCAACACTGGTTCTAACATATCTGTAAGTACACTCCATATGCACGGGTCCCAGCTATTTGGCGCAATTCCTAACTACAACATGGCTGACTGATTGGAGACACATTCTGAAGAGAAAGTCATTCAAATTGCTTGTGAATAAGCGAACATCAGGTTGAAATAATTAATTTCAACAGGACAATGACCCAAAAAACGTCAAAAGTGGTAAAGGAATGGCTAAATCAGGCTAGAATTAAGGTTTTAGAATGGCCTTCCCAAAGTCCTGACTTAAACGTGTGGACAATGCTGAAGAAACAAGTCCATGTCAGAAAACCAACAAATTTAGCTGAACTGCAGCAATTTTGTCAAGAGGAGTTGTCAAAAATTCAACCAGAAGCTTGGCAGAGGCTTGTGGATGGCTACCAAAAGCGCCTTATTGCAGTGAAACTTGCCAAGGGACTGTTTCTCATAGTCATTCACATCGACGTCCCATTGGGGTTGTGAGTTTTTCCTTGCCCTTATGTGGGCTCTGTACCGCGGATGTCGTTGTGGCTTGTGCAGCCTTTTGAGACACTTGTGATTTAGGGCTATATAAATAAACATTGATGATTGATGATTGATTGACATGTAACCAAATATTAACATTGCTGTATGTATACTTTTGACCCAGCAGATTTGGTCACATTTGCAGTAGATACATAATAAATTCATAAAAGAACCAAACTTCATGAATGTTTTTTATGACCAACAAGTATGTGCTCCAATCACTCTATCACAAAAAAATAAGAGTTGTAGAAATTATTGGAAACTCAAGACAGCCATGACATTATGTTCTTTACAAGTGTATGTAAACTTTTGACCGCGACAGTAGGTGACTCCTAATAACTGCAAAGTTTTATCATATTTAAAATCCTAAAAAAGAAGATGTGTGTTCTTGTCTCTCATAATGATTATGAATGATAGGCAACATTTAAAAAAAAAAATGTTGTTCCCCTTTTAGTAGTTTGCTATGTAAACTAAGCTGCATCCATGCTGGCATTGAAACAGGAGTTTAAAAAAAAAAAAAGACAAACTAATATATTATCCTGTCTTCCCCCCCACACAGGTATGACACCATCACCAACCAGTGGGAGACGGTGTCGCCGCTGCCCAAGCCGGTTCACTCGGCGGCGGCCACAGTCTGCGGCGGCAAGGTGTACGTGTTTGGCGGCGTCAACGAGGCAGGCCGCTCGGCGGGGGTGCTGCAGTCCTACGTGCCACAGACTAACACCTGGAGCTTCATAGAGTCGCCCATGATAGGTGAGTGGCCAGCACGCAAAAATACGTACATTGTTTTCCAACAAGTGTTTTTGTGTTTGCGTAGGACATCTTTAAACAAAGTTACGTCCACTGCAGTGGACATTTGTGGGGTGGGTTTTGTACTTCTCAAATGTGCAACTGCGACAAAACAAATAGAGGATAAGTTGTGCACAATTATTAGTAGCACTTCTCCTCAGGGAAACTGTACCAAAGATGTTTGTTTTTTTGCGAGGTCCCGTCAACACACAATACTCATTACTGTGTGCTCGACACCCGGGGCCAAACAATAACAACAATCACTACTCTCTGCCTGTGGTGGAGCCTCAGTGGGCTGCATGGAGGAACCAGCGGGTGACTTTAACTTCATCATCGCTGCAGCAAAGGGAGCATTTTGTTCTTTTGCTAAAACAACACAAATACTATCCAAACATCACTTTTGTCAGCTGTGAGATGTTGTCTGATTCTACTGAGTGTGCAAATGAAATGACATAGTAGATCTTGATGAATTATAATGCGCTGTGATGACTTTTTAAAGATGTGCTCCGAGCCGATATTAATATCAGCAAAAAAAGCAAGTATCAAATGATATCGGCTTGCATGTAAAATCGCCTTCAGCGTGTTTACTTGTGCAAAGCTGGACAGCCAGTTAACATCTAAATGTCCTCCATCAAGCACACAAGGTTGGTCTTTTCTTGTGTTTTAGTCGAGTCATTTACAAAAGGTACACATAGGCTATAGGCTATTTGGAGCTAGCAGCTACACAGCAGATAAGCACACAATAACACACAAGCTAGACATACATGATGAGTGTCCTAAATTGAACAATAACGCAATATAAAACATGTTTGTCAATATAATCATGTATCAAAGTGCAAAACCCAAAACCAGTGAAGTTGGCATGTTGTGTAAATGGTAAATAAAAACAGAATACAATGATTTGCAAATCCTTTTCAACCTATATACAATTGAATAGACTGCAAAGACAAGATACTTAACGTTCGAACTGGAAAACTTTATTTTTTGCAAATGTTAGCTCATTTGGAATTTGATGCCTGCAACATGTTTCAAAAAAGCTGGCACAAGTGGTAAAAAAGACTGAAAAAGTTGAGGAATGCTCATCAAACACTTGTTTGGAACATCCCACAGGTAAACAGGCTAATTGGGAACAGGTGGGTGCCATGATTGGGTATAAAAGCAACTTCCATGAAATGCTCAGTCATTCACAAACAAGGATGGGCGAGGGTCACCACTTTGTGAACAAATGCGTGAGCAAATTATTTAAGAACAACATTTCTCAACCAGCTACTGCAAGGAATTTAGGGATTTCACCATCGACGGTCTGTAATATCATCAAAAGGTTCAGAGAATCTGGAGAAATCACTGCATGTAAGCAGCAAGGCCAAAAACCATTGTGACCTTCGATCTTTCAGGCGGTACTGCATCAAAAACCGACATCAGTTTGTAAAGGATATCACCACATGGGCTCAGGAACACTTCTGAAAACCACTGTCAGTAACTACAGTTCGTCGCTACATCTGTAAGTACAACAGCGTGGCTTCATAGTAAAAGAGTGCGGGTACTAGAGTGGCCTGCCTGTAGCCCCGACCTGTCTCCCATTGAAAATGTGTGGCGCAATATAAAGCGTAAAATACAACAACGGAGACCCCGGACTGTTGAACAACGTAAGCTGTACATCAAGCAAGAATGAGAAAGAATTCCACCTGAAAAGCTGAAAAAATTGGTCTCCTCAGTTCCCAAACGTTTACTGAGTGTTGTTAAAAGGAAAGGCCATGTAACACAGTGGTAAAAATGCCCCTGTGCCAACTTTTTTGCAATGTGTAGCTGCCATTAAATTCTAAGTTAATGATTATTTGCAAAGAAAAACTAAGTTTCTCAGTTTGAACATTAAATATCTTGTATTTGCAGTCTATTCAATTGAATATAGGTTGAAAAGGATTTGCAAATCATATTATTCTGTTTTTATTTCTGAATTACACAACGTGCCAACTTCACTGGTTTTGGGTTTTGTATTATGGTTACAGATAAAAAGGTGGAAGTGTATCAGAAATGATCCAGTGACAAAACTCCTGTCGCACAGTGCACTTTTTGATGTTACGTTGCTGTCGTTGATATACAGTATGTCAACTAGTATATTGGACAAGTGCAGAGATACAGTGTGGATGTAAAAAGTGGATAAAGTAAAAAATAGTGACAGGCATGGACAAAACACAGCTCATTAGCATTAAAGCTACAGACACACAAATAGGTGTGTTGTCTGTTGTGATCACTAAAAGCACTTTATACTGTATCACACTTCCAATACACTATTGTGTACCTCTGACATCTCCATTCACACTAACAGGTGTACACTTGAACAAAAGACTGTGTTGTGCAACAAAAGCTCACATTTTCAACACACACATCTCCAAATGTTGGCATTTGGAGAGACGGCTGCACTGACCTTTATGCCGACGAGCAACCACGTTTCATAAATAGTTTACAGCAAACGAGGGAGGGAAGGGGTGCGAGTGTGTGTGAGAGGGGGATGGGTGGTCAGCATACAGATGTAAGCAACACACACACACACACACACACACAGACACGCACACACACACACACACACACACACAGACACACACACACACACAGGAGATTGATGACTGTAGAGCACTATTTTTGTTTGCCGTTTCTTGTTCACGCTGCGAAAGATCACTCGTCACTTTTGATGAGGGTTTGTAGGCCCTGCAACGCGTGCACACAAGCTCTCACACATGCACACACACGCACACACACTTTGAAAGGTGTGTGCGGTAAGGAAGCCCAAAATCCAACCATTATTACTACTAGCCATTATTATTACTGCACATAGGAACGTGCTTGTTATATAACTCATGTCTACCTGTGCCTGGCGGGTGTGTATGCCTGATACTACTACTCTCCTGTTAATACCGCGCGTGCGTGCGCGCGTGCGTGCGCGCGCGCGTGCGTGCGTGCGTGCGTGCGTGCGTGCGTGCGTGCGTGCGTGCGTGCGTGCGTGCGTGTGTGTGTGTGTGTTTTAACGTTACATAACTACTATAGCCTCGCTCACATCTGCCTGAGCAGCAGCCAGTAACAGTAAGGGGTTAGGCCACATTATTAGGTACACCCCTCGTGCAGATTTTAACTTTGTTGTATTTTTTTTAGGCGTGTTCTAGGATGTTGTCTTGTATTTGTTTTTGGAGACTATACATTTAGACAGTAATTGAAAATGAGCTTCCTCTACTTGAAAGACCAGCAGTCACATTGGCACATTGTACAATAATAACAATTATAACAATAGAGCAAAACGATATAAGAATAAGTACATGTTGCTAATGATTGCTAAAAACACAAATTTGTTTTATAATGTATGTACATTTTTTAACCTTTTTTTAAAGAAAATATATGCATCATGGTTGTGCAAATTACGACCCCAAAAGGGAATAAGCGGTAGAAAATGGATGGATGGATATTCATAATGAAACTAGTTTCATTTAAACCAGTGCGGGTGGCACTGGGATCAGGCGGGTAAAGTATCTTGCCCAAGGACACAAGGGCAGTGACGTGGATGGCACCGCCACTGTACCAACCCAGCCAAGCAAACTCTATGGTGGTAAAATAAATATGAACGGTAAACAGAAAATTAAAAAAATCAAACGGAAAAACTGATAAGTTTTTTTCATATTGCTATTGTTATTTAAATGTATTGTTGTACTGCTATTAGTTTGTTGTTGTTTATTTGTGACACATTTATATCCGGTAGTTCTTTTAAATTATGTTTAAAGTTGAGTTTTGGTAGTACAATAAATAATGTTTTCAAATTAATACATAATCATGTTTATAGTTGTGATTTCAATATCAATCAAAAATAATTGTGATTACCGGTATTATTTATGCCATAATCGTCCAGCTCCGAACTCAAGCCCCAACTCAGCCCAAACACCAACCCCAACCCAAAGTGTTATTCAGGAAGTACAGAGAGCACTCCTGTCATATAGATGATCTTTGACATGCCTTCATCTTTAAATCAAACTTGAATGTGTAAATCTGGCTAATATTTGTTGACGTAAAAGCAGATATGACAGAACCTATTACATACTGTACTATATTAAACTACTGTATATATTATAAAATGTATATATTATATACTGTACCATATTAAACTACTGTATATATTATATACTGTACTATAATAAAATACTGTATATATTATGTACTGTACTGTAATCAAATACTGTATATATTATGTACTGTACTATATTAAACTACTGTATATATTATATACTGTACTGTAATAAAATACAGTATGTTATATACCGTACTATAATAAACTACTGTATATATTATGTACTGTACTAGATTAAAATGCTGTATATACTACTGTATATATTATGCACTGTAATAAATTAAACTACTGTATATATTATATACCGGACCATATTAAACAACTGCATACACGGTGGCAGAGGGGTTAGTGCATCTGCCTCACAATACGAAGGTCCTGAGTAGTCTTGGGCGGAAGGCGGCGTACACCCTGGACAAGTCGCCACCTCATCGCAGGGCCATCACAGATAGACAGACAACATTCACACTCACATTCACACACTAGGGCCAATTTAGTGTTGCCAATCAACCTATCCCCAGGTGCATGTCTTTGGAGGTGGGAGGAAACCGGAGTACCCGGAGGGAACCCACGCAGTCACGGGGAGAACATGCAAACTCCACACAGAAAGATCCCGTACCCGGGATTGAACCCAAGACTACTCAGGACCTTCGTATTGTGAGGCAGATGCACTAATCCCTCTGCCACCGTGCTGCCTTGTTTGATTAATTCATTATTGTTATTTTATTTTCAAATGTATTATTAGCTTGTGGAAAAAGTTTATTTTGATATTTACCTCAGAAGGCTGCAAATAGAAAAGAGGCATTCAATTTTTATTTAAATTTTATTTGATATGCCATTGATATTTTTAAATTATTATTATTATTTGAAACTCGATTTTGCATGTCACTATAAAGTTATATACGGTAAGCCTTGCTTGTTCAATATTCAATGCAAAACTTGTTTGGGTCCCTATTAAAAGGTTAATTTGTTCAACCTTGGCCCGCGGCTTTGTTCAGTTTTAAATTTTGGCCCACTCTGTATTTGAGTTTGACACCCCTGTCATAGACTATGAGAAAAAAGGGGTGGGGACATGTTGTCTCTTGTTACACATCAGCGTTCAAACACCTTCAACTTAATCCATGGTGTAAAATACACACATGCAGTCAATAAATACTCATCGTTGTTCACGCCATGTTGGCGTTTGCGTGCTTCACTTGGTGTCCAACAGGAAGAAGGAGGGAGAGGATTTGAGAATGTGTGGAAAATCCAACATGAAAAAGTACCGGTAGTTGTGTGTGAGAGAGCGTCACAAACACACAAAAGTAACGTTGCTGCTGGCTTGTCTCCAGATAACAAATACGCACCAGCAGTGAGTCTCAATGGTCTGGTGTACATCCTGGGAGGAGCCTACGCCAGGGCCACCACCATCTATGACCCCGACAAAGGAAACATCAAGGCGGGGCCCAACATGAACCATTCCAGACAGTACTGCAGGTAACACACTTTATCAATACATTCAATATTCTTTTTAAATAATGACATGTAAGAACTGCATTGTGGGTCACTATTTAAGAAACAATGCATTTGTAAGTATTCTTTAGCATTTATATTATTATTTTTTACATGTGGCGTTATATTTGGATGAGAATCAGCACCTCCAAGTCCGAGTCCATGGTTCTCGCCCGGAAAAGGGTGGAGTGCCATCTCCGGGTTGGGGAGGAGACCCTTCCCCAAGTGGAGGAGTTCAAGTACCTAGGAGTCTTGTTCACGAGTGAGGGAAGAGTGGATCGTGAGATCGACAGGCGGATCGGTGCGGCATCTTCAGTAATGCGGACGCTGTATCGATCCGTTGTGGTGAAGAAGGAGCTGAGCCGGAAGGCAAAGCTCTCAATTTACCGGTCGATCTACGTTCCCATCCTCACCTATGGTCATGAGCTTTGGGTTATGACCGAAAGGACAAGAACACGGGTACAAGCGGCCGTAATGAGTTTACTCTGCCGGGTGGCGGGGCTCTCCCTTAGAGATAGGGTGAGAAGCTCTGTCATTCGGGGGGAGCTCAAAGTAAAGCCGCTGCTCCTCCACATCGAGAGGAGCCAGATGAGGTGGTTCGGGCATCTGGTCAGGATGCCACCCGAACGCCTCCCTAGGGAGGTGTTTAGGGCACGTCCAACCGGTAGGAGGCCACGGGGAAGACCCAGGACACGTTGGGAAGACTATGTCTCCCGGCTGGCCTGGGAACGCCTCGGGATCCCCCGGGAAGAGCTGGACGAAGTGGCTGGGGAGAGGAAAGTCTGGGCTTCCCTGCTTAGGCTGCTGCCCCCGCGACCCGACCTCGGATAAGCGGAAGAAGATGGATGGATGGATGGATGGTTATATTTGTAATTCACAGTTTTGTATTTTGTTAAGATTAAATTCAAGTTTTCATTTATTTGATTTTACTTTTTTGTTATATTCTTCCATTTAAAGGGGAAGTGCATTCTTTGGGGGGATTTTGCCAATGGTTCACAATCATTGTGAAAGACAAGAAAACAAAAGATCTTTCTTTTGTTTTGCATTCTAACATGTAAAAATCGGCTTGTGGGTGGCTAGCAATGTAGCTAATGGGAGCATTTAATTCTACCTCTAAATCACTTTGTAAATACATTCAAAAACGTCAACAATACTTCATTTACGGTCCGTAACCTGCATAATAAACAAGCTGTAGCAACATTGTTATTGTAAGAGTGAACACTGAGGAACTCTTTTTCTAGCGTACTAACACATCGGCGTGCTACGGTATTAGCTGTAAAAGCTAACTACAGCAAGAGATAAGCTCGCTTCTACATCAACTACGATAGAACACCAATCTGTACTGACTGAAAAACATGAACAATCATATTACAGTATCTGTAAAGTATAGCCCACATTTCATGTTTTGTTTGTACACAGCTGGCCAGACAGTGTATGCACTGTAGTTGTAACAACGAGCATGACGTGCTGCGTCTATCATGATCGATTTTAAAAAGTGACTCACAAGATGGACAGTTAGTCCAGCAGGCCAAGCACGTTTTTTCCAGCTTATTTTGGATAAGCACTCCAATTATGTCGAAAAAGCTTGTCTCCAAATTCCACATTTACAGCTCTCTGTCACACCGACATCACTCTCTCGGCTTCCGTTTCACCTTCTCTTTATGCTCGCTTCTGTAAGCAGAAGTTCATCCTCCGTATGTTCAGGTTCAAAAAGATAACATTGTGAATTCTCATTTGTCCAAAAATAGTCGTCTTCACTGTCTGTTACCAAGTCTGCCATGATTACAACAGTGTTCCCAACTCTGAGACTTTGTCGCTAAATGTGGTGACTTTCCAGTCCTCTTGGCTACTTTTTTTGGTCAACATCTACTAGCGACAAATCTAGCCACTTCTTCCAGTGTAATTGGAGACTTTTTTGAGTCTTGGAGACTGAGGTGAAAGCGTCATCAACGAGCAGGGACAGGTGCTGCCGGTCAGAATCAGAATCAGAGTCAGAATTTCCGTGTTCCTAACCAGAAGTTCAGACTGGAATTTTAAATGCAAATGTTTCTTTACTTTTACTGTCACACTTATATACATCACCTAATTTGATTTGCCTACTGTACACAGTCGAAAACGTACTCACCTCCTATGTGTGTCTCTGTGACAAAAGTTGAACATGTAGCTAGCTCGTCATGTCACGCCTCCAGGCTGCACATGAAATGCACCTGTGCAGAGCTGCCACTGTTTCCACCTGGGCTTAAAGAGCGAGGTGTAAAAATGTCTTCACTGTCATGTCAAGCTAATATAAAATCACTGCAAAGTCCCAATTCCATCGTTCATGTTAATGAGCCAGTCATTAGATATGCTTCTTTAGTGAACATCACAACCCTCTATTCTTCTAATCAAATTTGATACTTGTAACTTTTATCAATGCAGAACAAACTTGATTAAAAAAACAACTAAGAAACAAAAGAAGAAAGGTAATCTGCAGTTTTAATCATAAATATATATATATTATTTTTTTTACTCACTTTTGTATCTTCTACAGCAGGGGTCGGGAACCTTTTTGGCTGAGAAAGCCATGACATTTTTTTCAAATGTATTTCCGTGAGAGCCATATAATATTTTTAACACTGAATACAACTAAATGCGTTTAAGTAAGACCAACATTTTTAGAGGATGACAAGTCTCTTATTCTTTTTTAATAACATTGTTATTCTGAAGCTAACCAATAATACATAAAATACTTCTTACCATTAATGCAACTTCTTGAACAGGTGCGGTAGAAAACGGATGGATGGATTAAAATGCATGAGAATGTTTTATATTTTGAACGTTATTTTTAACACTGTGATTACCAGAGTAATTATTCAGTAATTATTGTGTTAAACAGTGTCAGCTAAGATGTATCTGAGAGTCAGATGCAGTCATCAAGAGAGCCACATTTGGCTCGAGAGCCACAGGTTCCCTACCCCTGTTCTACACCATCCATTGCCATAAATTATGCAAATGAGACGATGAGATAATCTTGTGACTTTCCTTGCTGAGGAGTGGATTAGATCACATTCACGTTTGTGTCCGGAAGTAGGAACAAACATTTGTTGCTGGAAGTGGGACGTGCGCTGCTATGGAAACGGAAATAAATGCGCGTAAAAAGTCAGAATACGGTAAATATTGAACATATTACATATTGTTTTGAAGGTGTCTGTTACTACATTATATATATACTTGCAGTGTGTATCGTATTTTTCGGAGTATAAGTCCCACCGGCCGAAAATGCACAATAAAGAAGGAAAAAAAACATATATAAGTCGCACTGGAGTATAAGTCACATTTTTGGTGGAAATGTATTTGATAAAACCCAACACCAAGAATAGACATTTGAAAGGCAATTTAAAATAAATAAAGGATAGTGAACAACAGGCTGAATAAGTGTACGTTATATGAGGCATAAATAACCAACTGAGAACGTGCCTGGTATGTTAACGTAACATATTATGGTAAGAGTCATTCAATTAACTTTAACATATAGAACATGCTATACGTTTACCAAACAATCTGTCACTCCTAATCGCTAAATCCCATGAAATCTTATACGTCTAGTCTCTTACGTGAATGAGCTAAATAATATTATTTGATATTTTACGGTAATGTGTCAATAATTTCACACATAAGTCGCTCCTGAGTATAAGTCGCACCCCCGGCCAAACTATGAAAAAAACTGCGACTTATTGTCCGAAAAATACGGTATATAAAATGTTGGAGGGTTCTGAAGTTGTTTTCGAGGACTTTGAAGGCTACAACAGTACCTGCATCCTACAAGCGTTTTTTATCATCTTTAAAATCATGTCAAAAAAAGACGTGTGTTGTTGTCTCTCATAATTATTGTGAATGATAGGCAAAATTCCAAAAAAGTGCAGCTCCAGCTCCCCTTTAAGTTATTTATTAGCTGTATATTATTTGTATAGATTAATTTGAATTTCTTATGCTTCCCATTTCTAGCCAAATTGTTTTATTTAATTTTTACTATATTTCATGTTATTCTCACATCAAAGGTTTATCATTTTTGAATTTCTCCTTTTCAATTGTATATATCTATCTATCTAAATAGATAGATATATACACACCCACACATTACCTTCTTCCACATAAATTATTGAGTACCGTTATATATTTTTGTTTATTAATATTCTAATAATTGTATGTTATTCTTACATTAAAGTTTATTATTTGAAAGTTTCCCATTATTCATTTCAGATATTTTTCAACATTTACAAAAATTTTACTTTTTAGTTTAACAAAAAATGGTCTTTACTAAAAAAAAATGTTTTCATAGATTAATAAAAAAAATGTATGAAAGCAATTTATAGTAATTTCCCTTCTTTATTTGGACATATCTGCAATTTTGTATCAAAGAATTCTGATACTACAGTATACTTTTGTAAATTAACGTCATATTTGATTTCCTTACCAAAGTTTGCCAGTAAATAATAATTGTAAAGTGACGATATCCATGCATAAATAATACAAATAAATAATAATTGTAAAGTGACGATATCCATGCATAAATTGTAAAGTGACGATACTGATGCATACAATAAGGGTGTCCAAACGCCAGTGCAGGGCCGTTTGCAGTCTCATGGCAGCAAGGCAGTGATGTCCATCACTGTCAGGTGGCTCTTCTGGAGGTCTCTTTTGACGAGCTCAGACGTTGTATTGTACTTCTTGCCTTGGAGACGAGGTGGTGCCAGTCTTGCCAAGGCAGGAGAGACATATCGACATGTTGCCTTTTGGCGCTTTTTCAGCCTCTTTTTAGCGCGCGTTAGCTTGCCAGTGTGTTGCTTGTGGACAAAGATCATACACAAAAAGTGGAGGAAGTAGAACACGCATGCTTCCGTGCAGGAAATAATGAAATCAAAAAATGTGGCAGCAGGAGAGTCGCTGCTTTCTGCAGGGGAAGCTGCACGCTCTCCACACAGAAGCTTCTTCTGTGGCTTGATTTAAGCTTTCATGTAATCATCTTTTCCACTTCCAGCAGCATTTAGGAGTGTGTGTTGCTGTAAGACCAATAGGAGGACAAAGCTTTAATCTGTTTACGGCCCAAAGTTTTTAATCCTCTCTGCACACAGACTTCTTCTATCAAATAAACACATTGACAAGAATGTGATTTTTTTTTTCATTCATGTGTATGTCCGCCCCGCAGGACAAACGTAATGTTTAGCTTCTGCTCATAGATGCTAGCCCTTCTCACACATCATTTTTCAACACTTCTCCCCCCATAGGAAATAATAGAAGTAGAATAATCTGTTCCCGGGTCAAGCTGTGGCCTTCATTATTGCTTTTAATAAAGCTACAAACAGGCTTAACTTTCTTTTTTTCTAAGTGACTTAGCTGTTACACAACGTACACAAGTGTAAAAAGAAGTGAGGCCTTGTAAAGAATACGCACAATGACCATTTGACCTACATTAGTTTTTTTAGCGGGTAAAATGAGAATTGACATATGCACCGCCCCCTTAAACCTGATTTTGTATAAAACTGATCCCAGCTGACATGTAAAAGCACAAAACGTGTGTACTCACAGCGCCGTGATCCTGGACGGGAAGATCTACGCCACGGGCGGCATCGTCAGCAGCGAGGGTCCGGCGCTGGGCAACATGGAGACGTTTGACCTCTACGCCAACACGTGGACGCTGCTGCAGTCGCTGCCGTGCCCGCTCTTCAGACACGGCTGCGTGGTCATCAAGAAGTATATCCAGAGCAGCTGATGCACCAACACCACGCAGTGGTGCCAAAGACACACCAGCCAGGGGTCCTCCACTGCTTGTGAGACACGGTGTAGCTTTGGTCTGGCGCTCGTTTGAGGACGCCAGCGTCATGCCCCCCACCCTCTTCTAAAAACACCCTGTGCAGAATGTACTGGACTTGTCATGTCGGTGGTCCATCATTGCATCACCGGGCGCAGGCAGGGACCCTCTTAGTAAACCACCTTACTTCTCCATCCTATTTATTTGTAGTTGCTGAATGTTTCAAGTCCCATTAGTGACATCTAGAGGATGGGAGGGGAAGGACTTGTATCCATGAGGACTAACATGTCAGGTGTTCTTCAAGATGCTCCCCCTCCACCCCGCTGATCAGAGGACTACTTTGGGGGAAAAAAGCACAATAATCACATGTGACTGTTATCATATATCTTTTTTTTTTCCTTAGCTCCCTTCTTTCTGCCTTGTTTGTTTTTGATACAAGTGTCATTGCAGCCCACCACCATTGTAAGTACTGTAGGTAGGTGGGCTTCTTTAAATACAGGAAGGACAAATGTATATTTTGAAAACCAGGAAGGCAATTCTGTATCAAATGTTTTTTTTCTTAAAAAAAAAAAGTTGTACGTCTGTAAATCTGTATCCAAAAAAAAAACAAACTAACAATTACTACTAAAATCTAGTCAATATAGAAAAAATAACTGTGTTGTCATTGTTTAGTGGAACATTTTTCTTTTTCTCTTAGTGATGATGCAGCCACAAAGCATTTATCACAGTAGTATGAACATGTTCAATATTTACCATCAAAACTATTCATGAAAGCCTATGGCTCCCGAGTAATCACTCCTTCTGAAATATATTTATCCAGGACAGGTGTCGGTAACCCAAAATGTTGAAAGAGCCATATTGGACCAAAAAAATTAAGAAAAATCTGTCTGGAGCCGCAAAAAATGTAAAGCTTTATACAAGTGTTAATATTAGTTATATTAGCCTACTATCAAAATGACTATGTGTCGCAGGCTGACGCAAATCTTTGTTGACAGAAATGTTGAAATGTAATATTTGTTCTAGACATTTTTACAACATTGGAAAACATTACTAAAACATCAGAGGGTGGGATAACTTCTGGAAATTACTGGCTTAAAGTGGCCAAAGGTAAAGATGAGTGTGTTCAAGTTGAAGGAAACGGAAACTGCAACTAAAATGACCTCAGATATACCTAAAATATCAGCCATCATGATGCAATATGTACATACAGCTAGCATAAATAGCATGTTAGCATCGATTAGCTTGCAGTCAATACCATCAATACCAATTATCATTGCCTGAGTTATTGAGCAGCTTGATCTATTAGCGCATTTACCGAAAGTCGACCTTTCACTACTCAGCGGCGTTTTGTTTTTTTTCAAAATATAGGTAGTATACTACACTGCTCAAAAAATTAAAGGAACAGTTTTTTATCAGGGTACGGCATGAATTAAATTGTACTTTTCTGATAAGGTTTTGGTCAGGTACGTGGCAGAGGGGGCTGTTAATCAGTTTCAGCTGCATTGGTGTTGATGGAATTAACAACAGGTGCACTAGAGGGGCAACAACGAGATGGCACCCAAAACAGGACTGATTTTGCAGGTGGAGGCCATTTCAAGTTCCTCCCTCTTGATCTTTTTTAACTGTTTTTCCACAAGTGTTGGCTTTAGCTAGAGTCATTATCACGACTGGGAGCATGAGGCCATTTCTTAACCCTCCTGAAGTTGTGCAGATTGTCCTACTCCTCCAGGATGGCACATCCATGCGTGCTGTTGCAAGAAGATTTGATGTGTCTCCCAGTACAATCTCCAGAGCATTGAGGAGATTCCAGGAGACAGGCAGTTACTCTAGGAGAGCTGGACAGGGCCGTAGACGGTCCTCATCCCATCAGCAGGACCGATATCTGCTGCTTTGTGCAAGGAGGAACAGGTTGAGCACTGCCCGAGCCCTACAGAATGACCTCCAGCAGGATACTGGTGTGAATGTCTTTGCCCAAACAGTCAGAAACAGACTTCACAAGGGTGGCCTCAGGGCACGACGTCCTGTAGTGTGCCCTGTGCTCACTGCTCAGAACCGTGGAGCTCCATTGGCATTTGCCATAGAACACCAGAATTGGCAAGTCCGCCACTGGCGCCCTGTGCTTTTCACAGATGAGAGCAGGTTTACCCTGAGCACCTGTGATAGACGTGAAAGGGTCTGTAGAAGCCAAGGAGAGCGCTATGCTGCCTGCAACATCATTCAGCATGACCCGTTCGGTGGTGGGTCAGTGATGGTCTGGGGAGGCATTTCCATGGAGGGACGAACAGACCTCTACAGGCTAGAGAACGGCAGTCTGACTGCCACTAGGTATAGGGATGAAATCCTTGCACCCATGGTCAGACCCTACGTTGGTGCAGTAGGTCCTGGGTTCCTCCTGGTCCACAACAATGCCCGGCCTCATGTGGCAAGAGTATGCAGACAGTATCTGGAGGATGAAGGAATTGACACAATTGAATGGCCCTCACGATCACCTGATCTAAACCCGATAGAACACCTCTGGGACATAATGCTTCGGTCCATCAGACGCCGCCAGGTTGCTCCTCAGACTTTACAGGAGCTCACTGATGCCCTTAAACAGATCTGAGAGGACATCCCACAAGACACCATCCGTCGTCTCATTAGGAGCATGCCGCGACGTTGTCAAGCATGCATACAAGCACGTGGGGGCCACATAAGATATTGAAAATAATTTTGAGTTGCAAAATGAATGAGCCTGGCACATCATTTTTTCACTTTGATTTTTGTAGGCTGAAAACTTTTATTTCCATCAAAAGATGTGGCATTCTTTTGTTCCTGAGACATTAAACTGTCCATATCAGTATAGATATCCAACATTTTTTTTTTTCACCATTGAAATCTGATGTGTTTTCAAAGTGTTCCTTTAATTTTTTTGAGCAGTGTATTTTAGGTTTGCAGAAATATCTATTAATAACCTCAAACTCAAATAGTCAACAACTATACTTTACTGCAGTGACATATTGCTGGTCATGTTGCCAAAACTACTGTGATTTAGGATAGGTTAGGATAGACTGTCATTTTCCCACAATGGAGAAATGATGTGGCTAGATTGCTGATACCAACAGTCCACAAAAAGTAAGGTGAAAAAAAGTGGGGGAACCTTAAACAACACAAAGGACATTAAATACATTAAAAGAGCACAGAACTGATGCAAGCGGCTGCCGCTTCAGCAGCACCATTTCGACATGGCAGCTACAAATTAAAAACTTTAAAAATTGCAAGAAAAGAATATTGCACACATACGATTGCATCATGCACAGACAAGCAACAAAAACACAATTTCAACAGCTACATACACCTTGGTGGCCTCTGCTGTAGTAGCGGGGCGCACGGTCAGCGACGGGTCGAGCGATAGGAACAGACCAAACGAAGCAAACCAAGTGAGCCGACTCCATCCTAGGCTGCCCACTAGCTCTCAGCGAATGTCCAGTCCGCACGAATGAGCGAGATTTCGTCCGGGCATTGTAAAGCTTGTCCATCCCGACACTAGCTCCGCAGCTCCATTTTTTCCTTCTCTGAGGCAGATCCGTAAGTTCACAAAAAAGCACCGCAGAAGTCACAAAAGTGTCACCCGTTGCTGTGCAGTCTTGAATGGGCACAAACCAAAAATATCAGCACCATTTTGGAATAGAAAAATTATAAGCCTTTTTTCTCGCGCTTTGAACCATGTGCTTTATACCATGGTGTGTCTAATTTTTGGATTTTTCCGTGTTTACAAGATTCACATGCAGCCAATAAATGTTGCCTTGTCTCATCACACCAATGAAATCATTTACATCAAATCAAACGCATTTACAATTATTCAGTAAGCCATTTAGCGCGTTATTGACCCACCCTCGTCATGGAGAAGAAACTACGAAATGCACAAGACGCAGCCCCAAAGCCAGAGGCGATTGATTGACTCAGCTATTGCAAAAAGGAAACCGGTGCTGCAAGAAACAGAAGTCAACCACAACTAACAGGCCCTGAAAGACAACCGCCTCATGCCGGAGAAGAAAACTTCAGTGGATTCGGGCGAAGATGGCGCTCAATGACTTCCCCAGTAGGGTACTTTCTGTATATCGTGTTACAGGCTTTCTTTTCTTACATTTGTGAATGAACATAAGCGCCGGTGTAAATATTTCATGTTTCAATGTGAACACCTGCGGCTTATAGATGTGTGCGGCCAATATGCACACTTAGGTGGGTGTGGCTTTTATTTAGGTGTGCTCTGTAGTGTGGTAAGTAAACTTGCATTTTGCGGTAAAACTGAGATGCTCCATTACTCCAACCTGATGTTTGCTTATTCACAAGCAATTTGAATGACTCTCTCTTCAGAAAGTGTCTCCAATCAGTCAGCCATGTTGTAGTTAGGAATTGCGCCAAATAGCTGGGACCCGTGCATATGGAGTGTACTTACAGATATGTTACAACTATACGGTACTTTGAATTAGAAATGGCAACAGTGGAACATTTTAGCATGCATGTACGAACCAGTTGGCACCACACTAAGAGGATTGAGGAAAAAGAAGGAACTTACTGACTACAACTGAATACAAATGGCAGCCTTGCGCCAAGCTCTTTGGTAAACCTCTACACCACATATGGAGATAGTCGCTGACGTAACTATGGCATAGGCAAGTCGGTATACAGTCGTGGTCAAAAGTTTACATACACTTGTAAAGAACATAATGTCATGGCTGTCTTCAGTTTCCAATCATTTCTACAACTCTTATTTTTTGTGATAGATTGGAGCACATACTTGTTGGTCACACAAAACATTCATGAAGTTTGGTTCTTTTATGAAATTATTATGGGTCTACTGAAAATGTGACCAAATCTGCTGGATCAAAAGTATACATACTGTTTTGCTGCAAGTTTCACTGGCAGCAAAACAGGCCCAAAGCATAATACTACCACCACCATGCTTGACGGTAGGCCTGGTGTTCCTGGGATCAAAGGCCTCACCTTTTCTCCTCCAAACATATTGCTGGGTATTGTGGCCAAACAGCTCATTTTTTGTTTCATCTGACATCACATGGACAAAGATAAGACCTTCTGGAGGAATGTTCTGTGGTCAGATAGACCCATAATAAATTCATAAAAGAACCAAACTTCATGAATGTTTCTTGTGACCAACAAGTATGTGCTCCAATCACTCTATCACAAAAAAATAAGAGTTGTAGAAATTATTGGAAACTCCAAGACAGCCATGACATTATGTTCTTTACAAGTGTATGTAAACTTTTGACCACGACTGTATGTCACCAAAGTCTGAGATTCCAAACGCCTCGTTTTGAGCAAGTTTGAAAGAAGGTGAGATTGTTTATAAATGGTTTGATTTCACATTTCACTTATGGGACTTCCCAAATACAAAAAAACAGGTACAAACAGGTGAGAAAAGCCCCTTGAAAGTGTGGTGTCTCTGACAGATAAAAACATCTCTTCAGATTTACAAAATCATTGTGTGAACCTCACTTTAGTTTCTTGGGGAAAGATTCTGTTTTGTTATGACAATGTTCTTGACTTTGTAGGTTCCACTATTCCCCATTGCCGCAAATAAAATGAAAAAGCATTTTTACAGGTTTTTTTTTTTTTACAGTTTTGCACCTTTTATTCAAGTATATCACAGCAGTGCATTTGAGAAATACAGTAAGAGATTCCATTTGAAATATAACTTGCACTAAAAGGTCACAATAGCAGGCTGTCATGTGTTAAATATTTCAAAATGAACAGCCAACAGGAAAGACTACTGTAATTTAAGAGTGGCAAAAAAGAGAAACGGTCAGGAAGAACAGGAAACTCTCCCTCTGCATACTGGACTAAATTGTCTCAACTACCAGACAAAAATTGGTTGTTAGTCCAAACTGGCTACCGTCATAAGAAAAGGAATCTAACAATGTATGACATTTAAACTACCCATGTTTTTATTCCCAAACCTGGTTCCAATTCCAAGGTCTTTTGGCAACATAACAAAAAGGTCTGGCCCTGTTCCTGCACAAGTTCCAGTATGCAACAGTCTCGTCACCACAACAAAATGATAAAAAAAAAAGACAGCGGGGAAATAAATAGAAAAGCCGAAAAAAAAGAAAAGGGGTGCATGTTGTGTTGAACCTGAGAGACCAGTAAACCTTTCGCTTCCTCGGACACCCCCCCTCCCGACAACCTGCTACACAAATGCTACGCACTAGCCAGGCTTCCAAAATATGTTGGGAAAAAAAAAGGGACAAAAGAATAAAGCCGTGTTAATTGAGCTACAATAAATACATGAGATGACGTCTGTCAAAGCAGGACAATGTGTCACATGGCGCACAAAATGTCGGGAAATTAAATGCAATGAAGAAGCTATGAGGGGGGGGGGGGGATGGGGTACCGACGGTGGTGTGACAGTATTTTAGCTCTTTAAAAAAATACTGCTTGAGTACCGAGTAAACAAGTTGACAACAAATCGCGCTGAGGTAGCTTCGGTTCCTCGCTCTCTGCAGTGGTCTGAACACAGCTTGCATAAGTATGGCCATATTTTTGTATTTGGAGGGGTGGGGGGCTGGGCGGTGTACTTGTGGGTGCCTCACAGTGCTCCAGGGTGACAAAATAGATGAAGCCAAGTTGATCGGGTGGAAATGAAAACCCAAAACGTGATGGGGCACTGCCTAGAACGGCCTACGAATAACTCGCCAACACAACGCTAAAAACACATTATAATTATTATGAGCGATTATTAAGGAACTTTTTCTGTACCGGGAGCAACTTGGCATGTCGCAAGTGGCCCTCGGAGCGTACATTATAGAACACTTCAAATGCTGCAGGCTGGACTCATTAAGCACACATTTAAATTACCTTGCTAGATGTTTTCAGCACTTCCGATATTTTACTCCCAAAGCGGCACAATTTGAATAAGCATGAAAAAAATGCAAAATGTGGAAACCTAAATCAGTTGCAAGTTATCTGCCAAACACACTGCAGCGTCAACAGGATGTACAATTACAAAAAAAAACACCCAAGTAAACCAAAGACTAGACCGTTTATTATGTAAAATGACTTTAGCCGAGGTTAGCGTCTTTTAAAGCGCAGGGTATAAAAGTCAATTAAATGGTAGATAATGTTTAATAGTCGTAAATATATATTTTATTGTTCACTTAATTCTAAGGGCCATCTGTTTTGACAAGCGTACTTGAATGGCTTTTTAGACGCGTGCCAGTTATTTTGGGTGTTCAGTACATACGATCAAAATCGGTGACATCGAACATCACATGACATGTCAGCCGCGTTTTGGTGTAAATATAAGACGCCCTTTTACTTTGAAGGAAAAGTCAACAACATTTTTACTAGTTGGACTCTGGGATTTTTGCATGTCAATCAACAGGTGGCGACACATGACTCCACCAAGTGAGTGTGATCTTTTCTTCCTGTCACTCGCATACGCAAATAAGTGTTTCCCCCAGTAATTTTGGAGCAAAATCATTATGGAGTTGATTAAGATCAAAACATGTCATTTTACTATATCATAGTAATGTAATTCTCATATCGTAATCTTTACAAATAGTATTTGAATTAAATTATTAGTATTAGTATTAAAAAGTATTTTCTTCTGTTTTCAAAAAAATGGTCCTAAATTTATTTATGGTTGTCTTATATTCAGGTCAGTACGTCACCATATAAGGACTACATCGGAATGGGCCACTTTTACACCTCGCAGTGTCAATTTAGCCCAAGCAACCCTCGTTCATTATCAAATATGTTAAGGCACATGCTAGACAGTGCGAGCGACAGACGGGCGACTTGTGCGGCGTCCTCGCTCGGGAAGGGGCCGTTGAAAGTAGATGGCCGTGTGGCAAAACGTGGTGGGGAAACGTTCATACTGCGAACAAAGGTTGGGGCCTCCCAGAAAAACAAACGTAGCGCAATCTTCTAGGACAGGAGCACCAGAAGCGGCGAGCGGATGTCGCCGCCTACAATAACGAACAAACAACTGAGCAAACATGGCGGAGGGCTGTGTAATCTGTTGGCGCCAAAGCTTTTCGGCACAGTCGCGGGTAAGCATCCTCAAGGCTGGCTCACATTTTAAACTAATCACCTTGAGGGGAAAAATGGATGATGCCAGTGACTATGGCGCTCCACTTTAGGGCGAGAGTAGCTCAGCGGTGAAGGTCAATGATTCAGAACATTATCGTTCCTCTCGCGGCACCGTCCATTCACACTTCTGCTGGTGAGGCTGTGTGTGTGTGTTTGTGTGTGTGTAAAGAGATGCATGCATACCAAGTGTGAGAGCTGTGTTGCCTTTTACTGGTCATCCAAGAAGCAGCATGGCCTACAGTTAGAATAGCACCCAAGTAGCACCCGTCACATTTAGTGTGCACGTGTGTGTTGGTGTGACACACCTCCTGGGGTTTGGTTGAGTAGAACAGGTCTGGATCTGTCCACGCTTTCCTGAGACGATAGCACCATTGAATGTCTCTATTCCCTACGCCGTCCCAGTTTGAAGATGATGATGATGATGATGGGCGCCGAATAGGTTGCAGGCTCCTTCGCTCTCAGCTTGTGTGTCTTTGTGGTCCCGGGGGTGTTTCTCAGGGTCTACCTGAGGAGGTTTAGCGTCACCGTCTCAGAGGAATGTGTCAAAATGCTGGATCCTGTCCTCCATTTCCTGCAACACACAATAATAACAATGTTGGTGTTAAGGTGACGGGCTTATGCTGGGAAGGCGCCTTTGTGAGCATGATGAATGATGTAAAAGTGATACAGAGCTATGCTGCAGCATCTTTCTGCACTTGAAAGGGGTTTTGCGTTACATGTAAAGAGAGATGGATGACAGCATTCAACAAGATGAATGACTGATGCTGCAATATATGCTGCTGCAGTATGCCAAACATTGAAATATTTAAATGTATGCCTGGACAACCACTACATTATACAAAAAAGACAAAAAGGTTGGTCTTTTGTTGTACTTCCGTCAAGTCATTTACACTGAATGACTTGTAAATGACTTCAGCCCGGAGGTTGGGTCTTGGGTGCAGTTGGGTGTTCCAACAGGACAATGACCCCAAACACACGTCAAAAGTGGTAAAGGAATGGCTAAATCAGGTTAGAATTAAGGTTTTAGAAAAGTCCTGACTTAAACCTCATTGAGAACATGTGGACAATGCTGAAGAAACAAGTCCTATGTCAGAAAACCAACACATTTAGCTAAACTGCACCAAAAGCACCTTATTGCAGTGAAACTTGCCAAGGGACATGTAACCAAATATTAACATTGCTGTATGTATACTTTTGACCCAGCAGATTTGTTTACATTTTCAGTAGACCCATAATAAATTCATAAAAGAACCAAACTTCATGAATGTTTTTGTGACAAACAAATATGTGCCCCAATCACTCTATCACAAAGAAATAAAGAGTTGTAGAAATTACTGGAAACTAAAGACAGCCGTGACATTATGTTCTTTACAAGTGTATGTAAACTTTTGACCATGACTGTCTATAAATATTTTTTTCTCAGGGCGGTCAATCGTTCGCAACTGGACTGCTTGGTTTGTCTTGGGAGACGTTTGGCCGCTCATCCGAGTAGGCTTCATCCGTTCTAGACCAGACTAGATCTGACCAATCTAAGTCTATGCGCATTAACTGATGAAGCCTACTCGGATGAGTGGCGAAAGGTCTTCCAAGACAAACCAAGCAGTGCAGTTGCGAACGATTGAACGCCCTGAGACGACAACGACCTGGATGAATGAGAACCTTCATAGGTATATTTTTATTTTTATTTTATATATAATGCAGCTGAGATAGGCTCCAGCACCCCATGCGACCCCAAAAGGGATAAGCAGTAGAAAATGGATGGATGGATATAATAATTGTGGGTTACTTGTTTGGAGGGGAACATTTGACATGTGTTTAATTGTATGTTTGGACTGTATATGTAAAAAATCCAATAAACAACATAAAACCGTGATTGATAACACTGATAAACTCACAGAACAGCTTATTAACTGGAGAAGCAAGCTAGCGCTAGCTAGCTTATATGCTAACATTTACCCAATCTAAACTTGTACAAACAGTAGCACAATGTCTGAGCAACTACAATATTCAATGGTTCACATTTAACCTACAGGCTGTGCTCTCTTAGACCGAGAGATTGAGCAATACTCGACATCCTAAAACCTACCATTCTTCTCTGTTTGACTAATTTCATTTGATCAAGCTTTCTTTTAGCTTTCCACGCTACAAATAAATGTATTGTCATGGCTGATTTATCGAATCAGTATTGTTATCGGCCAATATACTCCAAACGATATTGTATCAGAAGTGGAAAAAGTTGGACTGGAACACCCCTACTTAAAACTCAGAACTCTTTCATTGTGATACTTAAAGAACATACTTAGGCTGTTACATCAAGTAAGCAGACTGGACTGCTTGGTTTGTATGTCCTGCAAAGTTAGCGTAGTCCTTTCTTTAAACTACAATTTAAAGGGGTTTACTTCTTTTAACACTCATAACATCTTTATTACAGCTGTATCCTGGTTTTTGTATGGTTCAGTTTTTGACGAAAATGTGTAAAGATTGTGCCCTGGTTTTCATATTTAGTCTTGGCCAAACCGACTCATTATTCTGCGGAATCCAGCGGCCAAACAAAAAATCTCACACGATGATGTCTCAAGGTACCACTGTATCTTAATTACTTAATTGTTTTTAATTTTATCTTCACATTAGAACAGCTTCACACAAATGACAAAGGCGTCACACAGGATGTAAAAACTAGGGATAATAATAATAATAATAATGGATTAATATAGACACTATCCTTGTCCACACACACACACACACACACACACACACACACACACACACACACACACACACACACGCACACAACACACACACACACACACGCACGCACACGTCACCGTTTAAGACCACCTCCACCCTCTGTCCGCCGGCGCAACGTGACCTAGTACACATGCGCGGAAAAAAATGCGCGCGTCATAGTTACCGGTACCACTGACCTGGAAGTGTATCCTTACCCTGTGTTTCAATGTAGCCTATTGCCACATTTCTCTTAACAGTAAACCTTGCTTGCCTCACCATCAGCAGCTGTTAGACTATTGTAGTGAATCACACCTGAGCCATCATACATGAATGGACGTGTGAATATAAACAATGTGATAAGTAACATTTTACAACAATCAATCTAGGGATCTAGATATCTGGTCGGGACACTGTGCTTGTACTTGACACGACCGCAACCACTTCATGGCTTCACAATAGTTATGGAGTACAAAACTATCCATCCATCCATCCATTTTCTAGCACTTGTCCCTTACAGGGTCGCGGAGGGTGCTGGAGCCTATCCCAGCTGCACACGGGTGGAAGGCGGTGTACACCCCGGACAAGCCGCCACCTCATCGCAGGGCCAACACAGATAGACTACATTCACACTCACATTCACACACTAGGGCCAATTTAGTGTTGCCAATCAACCTATCCCCAGGTGCATGTCTTTGGAGGTGGGAGGAAGCCGGAGTACCTGAAGGGAACCCACACAGTCACGGGGAGAACATGCAAACTCTACACAGAAAGATCCTGAGCCCAGGATCGAACCCAGGACCTTCGTATTGTGAGGCACACGTACTAACCCCTGTTCCACCGTGCTGCCAGTACAAAACTAGACGTTGAGTAATCGCTCGACATACATCGCGACCAATATCTGATAGTCTGCTTTGCCAGTCTAAATGCATTCGCTGTTTTTCGTAGTACTCCCTCGTCCACGGGAGCCCGCATTCTCGTTGTCTCTCCTTCGACAAATGGACAAAGTTTTTCGCTTAGTAGAATCCCAGCTGATCTGGACATTCAAAAGTTCTCTTGCCATTCCTGTGGCCATTCGAGGCCTTATCCAAAACATTGCTATGTTGCCGTCTGAGATGTGTTGTATACGAAATAGCTGCAATCGCGTATTTCCTTCTTTTAAGGTATTCATGTGTGGTTTCCACAAGCGTCTGTTATAAAGTTGGCTGTGCGTGTTCTTTCTGACGTCACTTCCTGTGTGGGGCGTGGTCTTTCTGGCGTCACCTCCTCTCCGAACTCAGTTTGTAAACGATCGATGAATCCATACAAAGCTAAGAGCCGGATATTCAAGAAATACAAGGCTCAAATTATCCAAAGAGGGGAACCTTAAACAATGGTTTAGTGTGGCTGAAACGGGGCTTAGGCTAAATAAATATTTGTTTAAGGAGTGATCCGGCTTAATGTAGACATTCATTCATTCATTCCACTTTCTCACATTGGTTGGTGGTAAACTACATTTGTAGCCAGAGCTGCCCTGGTGCAGACTTACAGAAACTTGTCTGCCAATTTGCGCCTATGGCCTCTCCAACCACCACCAACATTCATTCACATTCATACACCAGTGTGGGTGGCAATGGGAGCAAGGAGGGTGAAGTGTCTTGCCCAAAGACTCAACGGCAGTAACGAGGATGGCGGAAGCTGAATTTGTACCAGGAACCATTACAGTAAGTTTCTGGATGACCATTCTACCATCTGAGCCATGCCGCCCCGCGCACAATATTTTTTCTTAACACGATAAAGATACCGCATTTTTCGGACTATAAGTCGCAGTTTTTTTCATAGGGTGCGACTTATACTCAAGAGGGACTTATTTGTGAAATTATTAACACATTACCATAAAATATCAAATAATATTATTTAGCTCATTCACGTAAGAGACTAGACCAGTGGTTCTTAACCTGGGTTCGATTGAACCCTAGGGGTTCGGTGAGTCGGCCTCAGGGGTTCGGCGGAGGTCAAAACACACCCAACTCATCGTGTAAATACAAACTTCTCCCTATCGGCGCATTGCGGATAGGACAACAACTGACTGGTTTGCAGGTGTGTAATTTGTTGTGAGTTTATGCACTGTGTTGGTTTTGTTGTTTGAACAAGGTGATGTTCATGCACGGTTCATTTTATGCACCAGTAAAAAAACATGGTAACACTTGAATATGTATGGGGAACATATTCACCATTAATTAGCTTCTTATTAACATGCAAATTAGTAACATATTGGCTGTTAACTAGTCATTATTAAGTACTTATTAATGCCTTATTCGGCTTGGCCTTATTATAACCCTGACCCTCTAACCCTGACCCTAACCCTAACCCTAACCAAATAACTCTAAATTAAGTCTTTATTACTTAGAATATGTTCCCCTAGTGTCCAAATAACCCTAAATTAAGTCTTTGTTACATAGAATATGTTCCCCTAGTGTCAAAATAACTCTAAATTAAGTCTTTATTACTTAGAATATGTTCCCCTAGTGTCCAAATAACTCTAAATTAAGTCTTTGTTACTTAGAATATGTCCCCCATATTAAAGTGTTACCAAAAACATATAACTTTGTCTTGAATTTGAAAAAAAAAAAAAAACACATTTTTTCACTAAAAAAGGGTTCGGTGAATGCGCACATGAAACTGCCGGGGTTCGTTACCTCCAACAAGGTTAAGAACCACTGGACTAGACGTATAAGATTTCATGGGATTTAGCGATCAGGAGTGACAGATTGTTTGGTAAACGTATAGCATGTTCTACATGTTATAGTTATTTGAATGACTCTTACCATAATATGTTATGTTAACATACCAGGCACGTTCAAGGTTGGTTATTTATGCGTCATATAACGTACACTTATTCAGCCTGTTGTTCACTATTCTTTATTTATTTTAAATTGCCTTTCAAATGTCTATTCTTGGTGTTGGGTTTTATCAAATAAATTTCCCCCAAAAATGCGACTTATACTCCAGTGCGACTTATATGTTTTTTTCCTTCTTTATTGTGCATTTTCGGCCGGTGCGACTTATACTCCGAAAAATACAGTAACTTTGTAATTCTCAAGACCATTATCGATAACTTATTTATTTCTGTTTTTTATTTTTTTATTTAGATTCGACTGTAGTTTGTGCACACTTTTCTTTGGGCAGATTATTTAGCAGGAGGCATCTACTTAGTCTTCAAAACAATGTAATTTCGTAATTAAGGTTTGATGTGTTGAAGCACAATGTTTGTTTTCCCTCCTCACAGTATGTTTGCAGAACACTTGGTGCAAGTAGCACGCAAAATGTTTTCCTCTGAAACAGTAAAGAAGGCTCACATGACCGATGCCATGTTTGTTTACAGTGAGCCCTTGAGGGAAAAGGAGCGCTAGATTTGCTTACCCTATCCCACCCCCAGCACAGAATGGGTAATTTCATATCATTCGAGCTAATTATTTATATAGTGCTCCCCTAGTAAAAACTATAAAACAATTTGAGCCTTAACAGACTTATTTTTACTCTGTCATGTAAACCAAGGGCTAATACCAATATTAGATGTCTGTGATCTGGATAAAGTCTGTCGTCAAACAATTATTTGCATTTAAATTGAACAAGCAGCTTTAGTGCTATCATGGCTGAGAGTAGGAGTATTTTTGTAATAATATGAAACATAACCAACATCAGCAGCCTGCTCGGCTCCATCCGACTACATCTCGCAGCTCTGTTTATAGCACCAATTATGCACTTAGCACATTGGCATTACCCCCGCAGCCATCAACAGACACTCGGACTGCCTACATGCCAGACTCGGCGATGAAAAGTGACATTAACACAAGTTGCAGATTCAGTGTGCAACTCCAGCTAAGATGCGGCTTGTTTTTATAGACACACCTTTGCTTTTTGCGCTTGTCCGAGTGTGAAGTCTCTCCCAACGCCCACACAACCAAAGACACTTAATCTTGCAGACATAAAAGCACGAAAGGCAGCAGGATTTGAAGTGGAAGTCTGGAAGTACCTCTGCATTGTTTAAAAGTCAGTTTTCACCCCAAAGGGAGCATCTGCGCTTAGCATTACAGGCCTGAAAAATCTGATAAATCATCTGATTGTTTCTGCTCACCCTCATTGAACAAAGGCTGAATTAATTTGCTCACTGAACGTGTGTGCCAGCTATAATCAACCACTGAGCTGTATTTCCTCGGACGACCCAAACATCCAAAGGACCACTGGTGTCTTTGTGGCAATGAAAGCGAGACAAGAGGCAACATTCTGCTCCATTGTGTCCAGATGAAGTTCCCCACAAGCTAGCAAGCCACCAATCCACACAGATAAAAGTCACAGTTGTAGGGCTCAGAGCAATTATTCATGGAGGAAGTGATTTCTGTGCCTGCAGGTATGATGACATTTCAACACAAATGGTCTCAAAAGAAGCAGTCGCCCGGCGGCTAGAATGTTCACCATTAATCATTTAAACACCACACATCCAAGCTGGGATATAAAAAAAAGCAAGTAACTATGGTGGCCGTAAAATGCAACATGTAGTGGGGGACATTTTTATTGTATGACTGCTAAGATAAGCGCCCGCAATCATTTCCTTTTGTGCGTCACAAACATTTATTTTTTTTGTTGTATTTTTACTCTTCCCCCAAAATGAACCAAAAAACAATGTGTATTTCATTGGGGTCTGCCATTACTTTCTGGTCCCGGGAAACTATTTGTTACGAAATACTGTACTCTTTTAAAGTTACGACAATAAAGTTGGAACATTAGCAAGTATGAGATTTGAAAAATGTTCATTGTAGTTAGGGCCCTAAAAGATTAATTGATTAAATCAATTAATTAAATTAGAAACAAGTTTTGATTTATATTTTGCTGCTTCGATTAACTGGTTGATGAGTTTAACTAATGAATTGAGAAAATTGAGACCACATGGAGTGCATAAAATTATGTTCCATGTGAGATAAAATCAACAGTTATGTTCGCTTTGCTTGGGATGCAAAGCTACAGCAAGGCATGGGTCAAAGGCTGGGGGTCAAAGGCTGGAAGTCAAAGACTGTCACAAAGCATCTACCGCATTTTTCAGATTATAAATCACAGTTTTTTTCATAGTTTGGCCGTGGGTGCGACATATACTCCGGAGCGACTTCTGTGAAATTGTTAACACATTACCGTAAAATATCAAATATATTATTCACAGAAGAGCCGAAGCAAATGTCAGCAATCTTCACACACGTCAGCAATCGTCATACACACGTCAACCAATAAGAATTTGGTGGGGGAGATTCATGGCAGAAGTGCATTGTGGGTCATGGGATGCTAACTGCTATATGCTACATGCTACTGCCGCAGCTATTAAAATGGATCATTTGAAAATTGGCGGTAACTTATAAAAACTGAGAAGGACTGAACAAAAATGGCACCGAAAGGGAAATCATATACTGCAGATTACAAGCTGGACGTAGTGAAATATGCACTAGAAAACGACGATCGAGCAGCAGAAAGAAAGGACGCTAGCGGGGCGCATACCAGGAGCGACAACAAGGAAGAAGATTTCATGGGATTAAGCGATCAGGAGTGACAGATTGTTTGGTAAACGTATAGCATGTTTTATATGTTATAGTTATTTGAATGACTCTTACCACAATATGTTACGTTAACATACCAGGCACATTCTCAGTTGGTTATTTATGCGTCATATAACGTACATTTATTCAGCCTGTTGTTCACTATTCTTTATTTATTTTAAATTGTCTTTCAAATGTGTATTCTTGGTGTTGGATTTTACCAAATAAATTTCCCCCAAAAATGCGACTTATACTCGAGTGCGACGTATATATGTTTTTTTCCTTCTTTATTATGCATTTTCGGCCGGTGCGACGTATACTCCGGAGCGACATATAATCCGAAAAATACGGTAATTGCTGTCCGGAAAAAAGGAAAACTGTAATTCCAGGCCTACACCCACAAGACTGCCAATCTGTAGATAAAACCCGCTGGTGTGTGTTGCCGTGTTCAGAGCGCTCAGACGGCACCTCTGGCTTTTAACGAGAAGCGAGAGTGCAGTCCACTCCCATCTGCTGAAAGGTCAGCGGCGCTGGTGGAGAACGCTGTGCCCCGCGGAGAATGTGTGCATCACAGTGCGGAGACAAATGCACCGACACGCTCCATTTACGGCGTAACCACATGCACTCCCGCGACGTGCAATGGTAAGCAAAAACGGCCATTCTCTGTGGATTTACATCTTTACATTTTCTATGGAGCTGCGGTGTGCATTGGTAACGAGTGAAGGTGCCAAACTGGCTGACATTTCTGCTCCAATTTCAGCAGCCGCTACCGCCAGCCTGCCTCCCTGTCAGAGGTTCTACCACCTGGTCGACGGCACCCTGACACCCCTGACAGCAGTTACCAGCACTACGCTGCCATCGGTGGACTGCACTGACATCCCCACAGCAGCAGCAAATGACCAGATGGGCTTCTGGGGGGAAATAATATAAGCTCCAATGACTGAAAGCAATGTCAAGATGGATGAAGCATTTTATTAAACTCACACGGTATGTAATAACGCGTATGGTTTTAAGTAGTCATGTTAAAAAGCGAAAATCTAAATTTAACATCTGATGCTGTACATTCTTTTAGCGTTGTGGAACATTAACTGACATTTTGGATGCCTTTTTGGACAAAGTGTCAAAAGGAAAAATCTGACCTTTATTCTTTTTAGAACATTAATAGTGTCGACTAACTCTGACACACACATTTTGGACCGGTCCAACTCGGTTTACACATAAAAAATATTCTAAAATTGAACAAAAGCTTCTTTTTTTTTTTATGTCCCCCAAAATAGTTTCATCTGAAAGCCGTGTTTGTTGCATATTTGTTGTATGTTGCTTTATTGTAAAGGATCGATCTCGAGACGGTCGTCTGGGAAGTAAAGAGGAGAGACTTTTAGTGATGCTGAACAACCTACACGTTTAAAGTGTTCCTTTTACACGGATGAAATATTGTGTCAAAAACATTAGACAAACTCACAGTGTCATGTTGAAAATCACAAACAAAGGAGTAAAACTGGTGAATATTGTCACACAATCATCAGTCACTCTGTTACACAGTAATATCCTGCTGTTATCATATATATTGTATATATATATACAGTATATATATATATATATATATATATATATATATATACACACACACACATATACATACATACATATATATATATATATACACACACACACACACATATATATATATACAGGTACACACATATATATACACACACATATACATACATACATATATATGTATGTATACATATATATATGTATGCAAATGTGTATGCCTATATATATGTATACATGTATATATATATATATGCATACATACATACGTGTACATATATACATATATGAATGCATATATATGTATGCATATATATTATATATGTGTATATATATGTATGCATATATATATATATGTTAATATATATATATGCATTTATATGTATGTATATATGTATGCATATACAAAACCCAAAACCAGTGAAGTTGGCATGTTGTGTTAATTGATGATATTACGGACCGTAGATGGTGAAATCCCTAAGTTCCTTGCAATAGCTCATTGAGAAATGTTTTTCTTAAACTGTTCGACAATTTGCTCACACATTTGTTCACAAAGTGGTGATCCTCGCTCCATCTTTGTTTGTGAATAACTGAGAATTTCATGGAAGCTGCTTTTATACCCAATCATGGCACCCACCTGTTCCCAATTAGCCTGTTCAACTGTGGGATGTTCCAAATAAGTGTTTGATGAGCATTCCTCAACTTTTTCTGTCTTTTTTGCCACTTGTGCCAGCTTTTTTGAAATATTCCAAATGAGTTAATATTTGCAAACAATTAAAAAATTTACCAGTTTGAACGTTAAGTATCTTGTCTTTGCAGTGTATTCAATTGAATATAGTTTGAAAAGGATTTGCAAATTGTAATTCTGTTTTTATTTACGATTTACACAACGTGCCAACTTCAATGCTTTTGGGTTTTGTGCCTGTAACAGCAGAAAAATCAAACCAATCACTATTAAATTATTTTAAACGGATAAAAAAAATTTTGTAACAACGTTTTCAAGAAAGCTTAATAGCAGCAGAAAAAGGAGGCAGCACAGTTATTTTTTTGATTAACAGTACTACAAAAACGTCTCTCTGACCCATTGACTCATTTAATTAATATTTGTTCCACTTGATTTGACTTTTTTTTTTCCAGATCTTCTAAAAGCAACATTTATTTTGTCAGGCTGTATTTGTAAAGAATTGCTATCAGGGCATACGTTTGGTGTTCTAAGAACTTTTGATTCCTAGCTATAATTACAGCCTCATAGGTTTGACAAAGAGTGCTTGTACCTCCAGTAGCTGCGTCTTGTCGTACTCTCTGCGATGAACGAAGATGCACTGGCTGACAACTGAATAAAGCCTCTCCAGCTCCTCCACACTAAAACCGTCACTCTTCTTCACCACCATTTCTAGCAGAACCTGCAACAAACGACAAGAAAATGCTAAAAACAACATAATAGAAATGGCTTCAGTGTTTTCCACAGAACAACAATACATATGTTGCATTTGGTTGCGCAGTGGACTATGGGCTTAATGCCATTGTCTAATTTTCAAAATTGGCCATGATGCAAAACTCAAGTATGTGTGTGGAAAAATTAGTGTGTTTTTTTTCTTAAGTAATATGCAGCATTATGTCATGTTTTCAAACCTTATATAACAGAGCAAAAAGTTGTTGACTTCCTGAAGTCGGTTTTAATTTGTGTAGCGGTAGCTAGCATGGCCAATAAAAAAAAAACATTCATTAAGTTTCCTGGACTCCATGTGTAAATGTGTAATGATTTTGAAGATAATGTATACGTCGTTATACGTATAATATTTATCACTAATTGATGAACAGATGCCTTGTAATGTATAATCTGTAGTATGTGCAAATGAGGTATTTCAGAAGCAGATTTACGATGCAATCCACTGCACAGAATCGAAACGACAACCTATACAAACAGTCTCATTGTGTGTGTGTTGCTGTCCAAATTTAGTTGTGGTAGTCTGACACAAGTGAATGTATGAAAAACACTGGGCAGTGGCCAACAAACAGGTGTGCAGGGATAAAGTATTTGGAGGTCAGCAGCAATCTGAAGCAATGCAGATCAGAGTGACATTTAATTAAGGCTAATCATAATAAGAAGCACGTTTAAATTTCACTGCTACTTTAATTAAAATATTGTGGACAGTGAAAAGACCTCTTAATTGACCCCAGTGTGCGCTCAAAACGCAGAGCTCACCAGAATGCAAAGGCACATTAATTAAAGTTACCATCAATGACAGCATGCAAACAGGGGAAAGTGGGGGTGGGGAATAAATGTGAAAGTCAATGATCATGTGTTAAACACGTAACTATGTGACCATGTCAAGATTATGTCGCAAAAGTTATTACAAAGAGCATAAAATAAATAAAATTAATGAGGCTATATTTATTATAAGGAAAACTAGAATCCACACCTCTCAAAAACAATACTATGCTTTGTTTCGTTTCTCCTAGAATGGACTGATAAAAATGTCAATTAATTACAGAATGCCACCTATAAATGTCCCTAATTAAAACAGTTATTCACTGCTGATTTAGGATGAAATAATTGGAATACTACCCCTACTAAGCAAGCAGTTTGTTTATTAACTACCGGTACTTAGCCACCAGATTCAGGTTTGTTTTTTTTGCTCATTTGTTTGTTGGTCAGTTCGAACAATTTATTTTTACTCTTTTACAAATCAGTTTAGTCCATTGTGTTGTTATATTAACTGTTTTATTGTGCGTTTGCCAGTTACTTACCTAGCATTATGCAAATCTACAGTATAGCAGCAAACTGTAGATCTAGGTATAGCTGGAAGTATGTGCAGTGGTACCTCGATTTTCCTATATTTTGATTTTGACAAAAGTTTTAGAGAAAATGTTTCTATAGTTTTCCTATACCGTCTCGATTATCGTGCATTGCGTGTATCAAACTGGTCCGTTTGCCTGCGTATCATTCTGCAGAATCGAGCACCCAAACAAAGAATTCCACACGTTGGTGAAAGTACAAAAGTGGCGTCTGGGTCGCTCTTCCCCTCCCTCATTGCCGTCTTTGCCAATGAAAGCCTTCAATAAAAGGTCAATCTTGTGATGTTAAATGTTTCTTTATCTAAATAATTCATTGTTTATAAGCATTTCACATTGTTTTCTGCTTGTAACTATAATTATTCTCTTTATAATGTATTTTCTGTTCCAATTTTTGGGTGTCTATAACGGACTCATTGGAATTGCATTATTTTTCATGAAAAAAAAACTGTTTGGATTTTTGTACCTTTTTTTGTCTTCGTCAGACCTTTTGGAATGTTTTTTTTTTTTACTAATAACACTAAAATTCTTCCTTTGATTGAAGTAGAACTGCATTGCCCAGTGTGTCGTGATTCGACTGATTTTCTTTATTAGTTTGTTTACTCATTCAAGCAAGATTACGCAAAAAAACTACAAAAGTAGTTTCCACAAAAGTCTAGACCAAGAAACAGTTTTGGTGAAGATCTGAGGAATGATTGAGGAATTTTTTCAGGTTTTCAATAGCTTGCTTTTGGTGCAGCTTAGTGTAGCAGACTCAAAACATCCAAGGGATGAAGTGTCTGCCACCGAAAGGACTGGAGTGGAACAAAATCTGCAAATGCTCAGACAGAAAGGTCATGGACTTTTTTTTTTTTTTAAATACAATGTAGTTTACAAATATGACGTTCATAACGTTCACTTCAACAAGTAAATTTTTCGCTTGTAAAGTTTCTACTGAAGTGCAGTTCCCAGGAGATGCTAGTCACTATTGAACGCAATAGCCTGGAAAAATTAGATTAAGTACGTAATAACTTTTAAGATATGGTCATTTTCCAGTGTGGGAGAATCCCCTCACTAAGCTGTGACATAAAAACTCCCTCAGGCCTCTAATAAGTGCAAGTCCCTTGTTAAGTAAAAAGGTTCAACAGCAAAGACTGTAATATCCCCGCAAAAATAATAGAGATCATTAGGTCTTTGGTCTGCTGAGCCATACTCAGCACATTTTATGGTTTCATTTTCATACAGTAACTCTTAACGGCCTAAAGGGAGCGCTTTGGGTTTTTGCCATGAGTTGTCATAAAGCGGGAACAAAATGGAGCATATCACCACAGGGTGAAAAAATATGCATAAAAGCTTTAATTAGCATCATTACAGACCATATCAAATGTAAAATCCACTTCTACTACCATACTTTCATCCAAATGCTGTCACATTTTTAACATTTGTGGGATTCAATCTTGTGTTTTGGGAGCATTTATGGTGCACTTTCTATACGCTATGGACCATCTTCCTACCTCTTTCCTATTTCAATGTTTTATAGAAGCTGCCTCATGCCATCCTACTACTTCTTTTAATGTTTTTTACGTTTCGTTCCCATCTTTCTGTCCAGTTTCCGCTCCATTCACTCCCTTTAAATGTATTCTCCCCTGGCTGCGAGTCGGCTGATTGCGGAAGCCCGTGCTCCCCTGCCTTTGTCAGCTTGATCAGGAGCATGGTGACAGCATGGGGTAAATGGCGCCAGTGTGTCTTACAACGCTCGCCATGATTGAGTAAGCTCAGGCGAACACAAAAGGGCAGTAATCCCATGTGTTAAGGACCAAGACTGACAAGTGTCGTTTAACCTCGCCGCCTGTTACCGACTCCCCACCTCCATTTTCCACATGCTAGCTGTAACCGCGTTACCTGCTCTTGTCAAATTTCTAATATTTATATCTGCATGCTTCTTAGGGATGTTACTTACTAGGGGACGGCGGGCCGCGGTTGGGAGAGTAGCCATGCCTGCAACCTGAGGGTTTCTGGCATGCCAGCTTCTATCAACCTAGTCACGTCCGTTGTGTCCTTGAGCAAGACACTTCACCCTTGCTCCTGATGGGTCGTGGTTAGGCCTTGCATGGCCACTCCCGCCATCAGTGTATGAATGTGTGTGTGAATGGGTGAATGTGGAAATAGTGTCAAAGTGCTTTGAGTACCTTGAAGTTAGAAAAGCACTATACAAGTATAACCCATTTACCATTTACTTGGACCACAAGTCATCGGCAATGCCCGGTAGTAGGATTTTGGAGATCAACAGTCTTTACTAGGGTTACAAATAAATTGGGATGTGAATTTAAAACCGGTTCTTGTTCAGAACCGGTTCCCAGTGTATTAATTACTTGGAATCACTTGACATTTTTTCAAACAATTCACTTAACGAATGGGCGCATATTGTGTGATGATGTCAGACAGCAACATGGCACCCATGTCAGGTAAACACTCAAAGGTTTTGCAACATTTACAAGAAAAGATTGCAACAGCACTACTTGTAATAACGGCAAGGTTGCTATTTTATCTAGAGAAGGACATACGAGCAATATGCTGAAACATTTGCATTCACAGCATGCAATAACTATAAACGAATGTCGCGTTTTCGAATCGCGCCGATCTCATCCCAGCAGCAGTCATCTGGCGTTAATACAACCGGTACTAACTAATACCGCCTACAATGTTAGCGCTATTATTTGTTAAATTGTAATGAATGCCTTCTCATTTAGATGAGCATGACAGACAGATTCTGACTGGCTTCGAAAGGGGCATGAGTACTCGTATCAGGTCATGTCTACGATACCGCTCTCCTTTCACCGCGGCAGGGAAAAGTGCAATGACTTAGGCCAGGATAAACGAAATTCACTGAGTTGTGACTGAGCTTGTGGTAAAAAGCTTGCACCCATTTGCCACAGTGCTCGTGACTTTCGGTAAGTTAATATTCAATTGTAGTCAGAGAAAAGTTAAACTTTCATGCAACCAGATTTTCAGTCATTTTCATTGAACAGGTGAAACTCAAAATTAGAGTATTGTGTCCATTCATGTCAGCAATTCAACTTCAAATAGGAAACTAATAAGTAATATAAACTCATGCAAAATAAAATATGTCAAGCCTTTGATATAATTTTGATCATCATTGCTTACTTATTTTGTAACACAAAAAGAAGGCTTGAAATATCGTGAGTTGCATGTTATGAGCCTGTTACATATTAGTTTCACCACAACCTTTGAGCAATAATATTTGATAATAATAAAATAATAATAAAAATAATTTTTTTCAGTTTAACAGTATATTTTCTAGGTAGATGACAAAAATTCTAAACAGTTTTAAAAATGTTACCAAATGTTAAATTTGTGTAATTTCCACATTTTATTTTGTTAAATTCTACAAATGAATATTTATTTCTTATTAAAATCAAAAACGTTTTTTTTTCCTATGCTATCCTACCTATGTACAGTACGTGCCTATAAAAACCTCACTGTTGGCTTTTTAAGGTCACGTTACCTCTAAACTAAACAAATTTGATGCTAATCCACCATTTTGTTCAACTTTTTTCAAAATAAGAATCGATAGGAGAACCGATAAAGAACAGTATAGTTCAGCAGAATCAAAAGTAGAATTGAAACCGTAAAAATCTTATCAATTCCCATCCCTACAAATAAATACATATTTTTGAAGTATTTTGGCCTTTTATACACAAAAAAAAATCCCCTGAAATCTTCCTTATTTGGACCAATGTGAAGAATATTCTTGTCGCTGCCATCAAACATCCATTTTCTATTGCTTTTGCCATTATATGGCCACGCATTTGGGTGCACGTGAGTGGGGCGGCGAAAGCAGTTGAGCAGACTGGATAAAAACTCTCACAAGAACTCAAATAAGTGCCTTGTCAGATTTCAAAACGTATTTGGGGAGAATTATTGACAATGAGAGTATTTTTTTTTTTTATCCTAAATGAATTAAAAAAAAAAAAAAAAATTGCGCTCAAGCAAAAAGGGAACTTTTCTTATGCAGGGCAAAAGGGGCTGGTGCCTGAGCACTGGTTATTACTATCAAGGGTTGTCCCGATAACAATATTTTGGTACCAAAATGTATTTAGATACTTTTCTAAATAAAAGGGACCACAAAAGCAGTATTGGCACTATTTTAACAAAAATTCTTATGACACATTAAACATATGTTTCTTATTGCAACCAAAAAACAATTGTCATCAAATCAGATAGTAAACATACTATAATACTTCACTTTTAGTAGTAAGTAAGCAAACGGGTTACAAAGGCTTACTAATTTGACTTCTGACGTATGTAGTAACATATTGTGTCATTATCAATGGTATTAAAGGCCTACTGAAACCCACTACTACCGACCACGCAGTCTGATAGTTTATATATCAATGATGAAATCTTAACATTGCAACACATGCCAATACGGCCGGGTTAGCTTACTAAAGTGCAATTTTAAATTTCGCGCGAAATATCCTGCTGAAAACATCTCGGTATGATGACGTCAGCGCGTGACGTCACAGATTGTGGAGGACATTTTGAGACAGCATGGTGGCCAGCTATTAAGTCGTCTGTTTTCATCGCAAAATTCCACAGTATTCTGGACATCTGTGTTGGTGAATCTTTTGCAATTTGTTCAATGAACAATGGAGACAGCAAAGAAGAAAGCTGTAGGTGGGAAGCGTTGTATTGCGGCCGACTGCAGCAACAACACAAACACAGCCGGTGTGTTCCCGGGCGCGGCACTGCTGCTGCCCACTGCTCCCCTCACTTCCCAGGGGGTGGAACAAGGGGATGGGTCAAATCAAATGCAGAGGACAAATTTCACCACACCTAGTGTGTGTGTGACAATCATTGGAACTTTAACTTTAACTTAATTGTTTACATTCCCGAAAGATGACAGTCAAGCTTTACCATTGGCCTGTGGAGAACTGGGACAACAGAGACTCTTACCAGGAGGACTTTGAGTTGGATGCGCAGACACGGTACCGTGAGTACGCATGCAGCTGCGGCTTCCAAACATTTGATCGCTTGCCGATACGTGCGTGCCGCTATGTGCATGTCACGTACGTAACTTTGGGGACTTTGGGGAAATATATGTGCTGTATGAACTTTGGGGAGGTGAACGGTACTTTGGGCTGTGGGATTGAGTGTGTTGTGCAGGTGTTTGAGTTGTATTGACGGGTTATATGGACGGGAGGGGGTGGTGTTTGTTATGCGGTATTAATTTGTGGCATATTAAATATAAGCCTGGTTGTGTCGTGGCTAATAGAGTATATATATGTATTGTGTTTATTTACTGTTTTAGTCATTCCCAGCTGAATATCAGGTCCACCCGCCTCTCACAGCATCTTCCCTATCTGAATCACTCCCACTGGCCTCTAGTCCTTCACTCTCACTTTCCTCATCCACAAATCTTTCATCCTCGCTCAAATTAATGGGGAAATAGTCGCTTTCTCGGTCCGAATCGCTCTCGCTGCTGGAGGTCATGATTGTAAACAATGTGCAGATGTGAGGAGCTCCACAACCTGTGACGTCACGCTACTCATCTGCTACTTCCGGTACAGGCAAGGCTTTTTAAAAAAACTGATAAAAAAGCCTTTTTTATCAGCGATTAAAAGTTGCGAACCTTATCGTCGATGTTCTCTACTAAATCCTTTCAGCAAAAATATGGCAATATCGCGAAATGATCAAGTATGACACATAGAATGGACCTGCTATCCCCGTTTAAATAAGAAAATCGCATTTCAGTAGGCCTTTAATACCAAAAATATGGGGGGAAAGCAGTAGAAGTAATCTAACTGTTCATTTACTGTTAATATCTGCTTACTTTCTGTTTTAACATGTCTCATCTACACAAATCTGAGAAGCACTTATTCTTCTATTGTTTGGATACTTCACATAGGTTTTGGCTGATACCACAAATTTGGGTATTGATCCGATACCAAGTAGTTACAGGGTCATAAATTGGTCATATTTAAAGTCCTCGTGTGTGCAGGGATGTATTTGTCTTCACACTGTTTCTGCTTGTAAGTGTTGTGTGACCGTGTGTTAACATGCACATCAGCTCAAATGCCTGCATTGTCACCACATCACATATCATATCACATGTCTGGGCAAAAGTGACAATACTAACAACAGACCAAAACGTATACCGCTAAAGTCATCTATGTTTTAGCAAATAGAAAAATGTTCAACATGTGTAATAGCCTTTACAAACAGCAACTATAATCAATAATATACTGTAGATACAGATGGGGAAATATTGTTAAGGAACAAAGTACAAAGCAAAGCAGCCTGCACCGATTATATGTGAAGGTTGGAGGTCTTCCTTCTACTAAAGGGTGTCTCTCAGGCTGTGAGGTGTTATCATTGAACAAAAGGTAAAACAGGGGCCACATAGCTACAACACGGAAACTCTTCAGCCTCCATACCCTGTTTTTTCTGCAGGATTTTTTTGTCTTCGAAAAAAAGGTAAATGAACACCTTGTTGCCACACAAGACTTAACAGATTAAGTGAGGGCAAAGGGTGGACGTGGCACTGAATGACAGTGGGATGATTTAAAAAATGATATTCAGTCCATGTGGCAAATACAGTGGCTTACCGGGCATTCACACAGGTAATACAATATAGATGGTGTTAGAAGGGGTCAGGGACAATCATGACAATCATATTACGGCGTCTTGCCATCACTTCTTAAAATATGCAACGTGCCTGAGTCTGTCAAACATCAAATCACTGGAAAATCCCCAGCACACTTGACGACTGGGAATTATGTCTGTGTCACCGTGAAGGCACAAAAGTGTCAGTGATGGGGTTTAAAAGCCCCTTACGTAAGATCAATGCCAAAATACACCAGCAAGTAAAATTATAGAAATTCCCCTGCTGCTGTTCTAATATTTGGTTGGACTCTTAGGACTACAATTTAACAAATAATGGCGTCATAAAAACATTTGTTTTCCCCAAAAAGTATTTAATTTATTTGCAGTCACAACATGAACGGATGCAACTTCTATGTGACCGACTGGAGTCATTGTTATCTTACCGCCAAATTTTGTGTAACAAACTAGTCCGTTTGCTCATAGCGGTAGGAATCTTTGGGCACATCATGATTTAACTACGATTCAGAGGCTATAATTTGATTATAATCTACTTTTTAATTTCCTCTTAGCTGGTTACTCTAACTTGTAACACAGCTCCAGTTAAACTGCTGTTGCAGTGTACAAAGCACTTATTTTGTTGCTTTACATTCAAGCTAGCTTGGCGGTTTAGCATGGCCCATTTGTCTGCATAACATTCATTTTGAGTGCCCAAACAATCCCACAGGTTGGTGTCTCTGCTTTTATTTATTATCATTATTATTAAGTCCGAGTCCATGGTTCTCGCCCGGAAAAGGGTGGAGTGCCATCTTCGGGTTGGGGAAGAGATCTTGCCCCAAGTGGAGGAGTTCAAGTACCTCGGAGTCTTGTTCACGAGTGAGGGAAGAGTGGATCGTGAGGTCGACAGGCGGATCGGTGTGGTGTCTTCAGTAATGCGGACGCTGTATCAATCTGTTGTGGTGAAGAAGGAGCTGAGCCGGAAAGCAAAGCTCTCAATTTACCGGTCGGTCTACGTTCCCATCCTCACTTATGGTCATGAGCTTTGGGTTATGACCGAAAGGACAAGTTCACAGGTACAAGCGGCCGAAATGAGTTTCTCTGCCGGGTGGCGGGGCTCGCCCTTAGGGATAGGGTGAAAAGCTCTGTCATTCGGGAGGAGCTCAAAGTAAAGCCGCTGCTCCTCCACATCAAAAGAAGCCAGATGAGTTGGTTCGGGCATTTGGTAAGGATGTCACCAGAACGCCTCCCTAGGGAGGTGTTAGGGCAAGTCCGGCCAGTAGGAGGCCACGGGGAAGACCCAGAACACGTTGGGAAGACTATGTCTGCCGGCTGACCTGGGAGCGCCTAGGGATCCCCCGGGAGGAGCTGGACAAAGTGGCTTGGGCGAGAGAAGTCTGGGCTTCTCTGCTTAGGCTGCTGCCCCCGCGAACCAACCTTGGATAAGCGGAAAAAAATGGATGGATGGATGGACTTCATAACGTACCAGCAAAGACAGAAAGAAAAGAGCTCATTCTGGCTAGCCGTTAAAAGAAACCCCACTTTTAAGTGTGCTCTTGGTTTAGTTCTCATCCGCCTGCTACCCTTTTCCCATGCCATCTGTAGACAAAAGTCTGATCATTGGTAGAAAGAAAACAGTAGAGAATGAGAGACTTCTTACCAACCAGTCGAGAAGAAGCCTTGGCATCTTGTCATTCAATCATTCCAACAATTCAGTCTGATCCAGACAGCATTATTTCCATTAAACTGGCAACAACTAACCTAATGAGTAAGGCTACATTATGGCTGTGAAAGGCCAGCGCAAATAGCCAAACAATGCCATCCATGTACTAAAGTCTTGGAGTGTTTTGTGACTAAACTCCTAACACTCCTGATGGTATTTCACTCCAAGGAGATTTCAGAGCCTCTTCCTCAAATTGACAGTCAGAAATAATAAGCACACTAGAATCAATGAATATGAAATTCCCTGCAAGTCCTAATAAACACGAAGCAATGTGCCAGTCCCAGCCAAACCAGCAAACGGCTGCTTAAATGGCGACTCTCATCCTGCGTGTGTAGGAAATTCAATTTGTTCAGTAAGCTATGGATGAAAAAGCAATTATTCACAGTCTCCTATTTTCACGATCTGTTTTTCTAAGATATCTTCCACCACCACCCTTCTTGCTTCACGCCGCTCTTTTGCCACACATGCCACACACGTTGATAGGGGCGGCTAGTCGAAGCCAGAAGCTCAGACCAACTAGAAGGCCTGCCAATCTGTTTGAATGATGGCATCACTGCCATCAATGTGGGACCTGGCTAAAAGCCACTCAATATAGGCTTGATAGCTCTGTGTCACTATGAAGCAAAAGAGGGGGGCGGTGGTAAAGTGAATGTATGTCAAAAGAGCACTTCTTTTACACCAATTACACCCCACAGTCACCCACAACAGCTGGGGAGCACTGTCAGGGGAGCCCACTGAGCCAAGGTACCAATTGCCAGTCCACTTGGGGGAATTAGGTGAGACCCCGTTGTGTCCTGGCAAAGTACCACAGGCCTTAATTTGCATGTTCTGTTGCTTGAGCACATCTTGGGACAAGTTGGCGGATGTCACGAGGCAGAGTGGAGACTCATGTTTTAGTCATGACATGTGTTGATTGAGAGACCGCCGCTGTAATTGGCATCCTGCCTATGCAGGGAGCAGGGATGAAAAGCAAAAAGAGACATAAGCAAAAAAGGGTGAACAGAGATGAGTTTGGATAAGCCTGACAAGTTATTCATCTGAGAAAGACAGCCGACTACCACCAGCTATCAAACCAGACCTATTGGATAGAAAATCAACTTTGGCTAGGTCAGCCATGAACGCATCTGTCCATATAATGTAAATCCAATTGTACAACAAAAATAAAGTTTAAAGTTACAAAAGCAATACAGAACTGGTTGAATGACAAACGCACCATTTGCTGTGTACAATGCCAAGGTCGTGCTACTTATAATAGCAAACCCTTAAATGAAGCATGTCCAAGGTTGATGGTTAGCATCATGTCTACCTACTCAAATTTGGGATTAGTAAATGCTTTAGTTTATTGTTAGTAAGAAACTAACTTTCACAATTCAACATGTATGAAGGGAATTACAGTGCATCTTGAAAGTATTCACAGAACTTAACTATTTCCACAATTTGTTATGTTACAACCTTATACCAAAATGAAATATATTATTTTATGTCCTCAAAATTCTACACACAATACCCCATATTGACAATGTGATAACATGTAGGGTTTATTTTTTATAATGTTTTGCAAATGTATTAAATATAAAAAACAAAACAAAAATCACATGTACATAAGTAGTCACAGCCTTTGCCATGAGGCTCAAAAGTAAGCTCATGTCATCCTATTACAACTGATCATCCTTGAGATGTTCCTACAGCTTAATTGGAGTCCACCTGTAGTACATTTAGTTGATTGGACATGATTTAGAAAGGCACACATCTGTTTATATATAAAAGGTCCCACATGTGACAGTGCATGGCAGAGCACAAACCAAGCATGAAGTAGAAAGAATTGTCTGTAGACCTCCGAGACAGGATTGTCTCGAGGCAAAACTCTGAGGAAGGGTACAGAAAAATATCTGCTACCTTGAAAGTCCCAATGAGCACAGTGGCCTTCATCATCCATAAAATGGAAGACGTTTGGAACCACTAGGACTCTTCCCAGGGGAGAAGGGCCCTAGTCAGGGACCAGGCCCAGTCAGGGTCCAGGTGACCAAGACCCCGATGGTCACTTTGTCAGAGCTACACCATTCCTCTGTAGAAAGAGTAGAACCTTCCATAAGGGAAACCATCTCTGCAGCAATTCACCAATAAGGCCTGTTTGGTAGAGTGGCCATACGGAAGCCATTCCTTAATAAAAAGCACATGGCAGATAGCCTGGGGTTTGCCGAAATGCACCTGAAAGACTTTCAGACCATGAGAAACAAAATTCTCTGGTCTGATTGGACAAAAATGTAACGCTTTGATGTAAATGCAAGGCATCGTGTGGGGAGGAAACCAAGCACTGCTCATCACCAGGCAAATACCATCCCTACAGTGAAGTATGGTGGTGGCAGCACCATGCTGTTGAGATGTTTTTCAGTGGCAGGAACTGGGAGACTAGTCAGAATAGAGGGAAAGATAAATGCAGCAATGTGCAGAGACATCCTGGATGAAAAGCTGCTCCACAGCGCTCTTGAACTCAGACTGGGGCGACGGTTCATCTTTCAGCAGGACAACAACCTTAAGCAAACAGCCAAGATATCAAAGGAATTGCTTCAGGACAACTCGGTAAATGTCCTTGAGTGGCGCAGCGAGAGCCCAGACTTGAATCCCATTTAACATTTCTGCAGAAATCTGACGCTTTCAATCCAACGTGATGACGCTTGAGAGGTGCTGCAAAGAAGAATGGGCGAAACTGCCCAAAGATAAGTGTGCCAAGCTTGTGACATTGTATTTAAAAAGACTTGAGGCTGTAATTGCTGCCAAAGGTGTATCAAAGTATTGAGCAAAGGCTGTGAATACTTAAGTGCATGTGATTTCTTAGTTTATTACTGGTAATAATTTAGCAAAAAGCTCTATAAAACAAAAACAAAACGTTAACACTGCCATTATGGGGTATTGTGTGTACAATTTTGAGGATAAAAATGAATGCATGCCATTTTGGTATAAGGCTGTAACATACAAAATGTGGAAAGAGTGAAGCACTGTGAATACTTTCGGATGCACTGTAGTTAGAAGCACAGCAGGGTACTTGTAAATGATTATAACGCAACGCCACTGCAAGATTAATACAGCAAATACGTTTTTTCTTTTTTTTCCCATGAAAACTCTTTTTAACATGAAAAAAAATTTAAGTGATATGTGGCGAATTGTCCGGGGTGTACCCTTCCGCCCGATTGTAGCTGAGATAGGCTCCAGCGCCCCCCCGCGACCTCGAAGGGAATAAGCGGTAGAAAATGGATGGATGGATTGTAAGAATGGATAAACCGTATATATTACTTCAAGAAGAGAATGACCCCTGTGGAGCCCACCATGATCCAGGGCCGGGAGGTGGCAGTACAAGTACCTGGGAGTCCACTTGAACAGCAGACTGGACTGGAAGGACAACAGCAAAGCTGTTTACAAGGGCATGAGCAGACTCTTTCCCGAGGAAGCTTAGGTCCTTTAATGTGTGCAGCAAGCTGTTGGAGATCTTTTATCAGTCTGTTGTGGCCAGTGCCCTGTACTTTGCAGTGGTTTGTTGGGGGAGCAGCACCAGCAAAAGGGACTTAACAACATGACAAACTGATCCGGAAAGCCGGCCAAACTATTGGCACGCAGTTGGAGGCGTTTGTGTCAGTGAGGGACAGGAGGACACTGGACTAACTGCTAGCCATTATGGACAATCCTGCCCACCCACTCCACGAGACAATTGAGGGACAGCGGAGCTCATACTCCAACAGGCTCTTTCAGCTTCGTGCCCACACTGTGCGATTCAAGAACTCCTTCATTCCGCACTCCATCATATACTGTATACCGTATATAATATGTAAATATTACATATATTTTATATTGCCACTACGGTACATTTTTAGTCTACTTTATACCTGCATTATCCTTTCCATCCTTACACTTTCTGTCCTTTGTAACTGAGCTACTGTGTGGAACAATTTCCCTTGTGGATCATTAAAGTTTGTCTAAGTCTAAGTCTATAGTATATTATTTACGTACTATTGACTATAAAAAGTATGAAAAACAGCTCAAATATAAAAACGTTCCTCATTGCTTTATTTTGAAAAGAAGAAAAAATGTGCATCTAAATTGCCTGTCAGAGGCGCGTCAGCTGGTCGCGCACCGAAACAAAGTTGACACCCAGCAAAAGGAGAGAAAGTTGGAGAAAGGTATTTTAAGCTAATTCAAGCCAGTGTAGACTACCCTAAATCTGTTGACATTACAACTGACAATAACGTCTAACTTTACGCCTTGTGGGACACCGAACCACTGTTTATAGGTCTCTTTGTGGAGTGTGCATTAGTCCCAGTACGTGTGTGGGTTTTTTCTGGGCACTGCAGTTTCCTCCAACATTAAAAAATGTGTATGTTAGGTTCCTGGAAGACTGCAATCTGTCCATAGATATCAATGTTAGTCTGAAGGATCATTTATATACAGTATATGTGCCTGCTATTGGCCATGCTAGTCTGAGTTAGCTTGTCTCCAAGATAGTCCATAATAGTCCAAATAATTGTATTGCTTTTTTCAGTTTATTCCAAATTATATTAATAATCTAACGTGACTCCTACATGTATGTGCACTTCATGTGTATGTATAAGGTACTTTATTTAGTGTGGTTAGTCTTACAGTGACTTTATTGTGAAGAATATCAACAAAACACCTAAAGTAATTTTTTTCAAATCTAATTCAAAGGACTGTTTACATATTTGGCAAAATAAATTGCAACAATCAGGGAGGGCAGAATATAGTGTAGCCTGTTTTACCTTATACAATAAACAATTGAAACTGCATTGCACAAAGAGAGCAAAGTCTACAAAGTCAAATTCCTTGTGTTAAAGCTGATTGTGATTCTGATAAAAGAAAAATATGTTATTAATGGTATTGTCAACTAATAACACTAATATTTGTTTTATATATATATATATATATATATATATATATATATATATATATATATATATATATATATATATATATATATATATATATGTGTGTATATATATATATATATATGTATATATATATATACACACATATACATATATATATATATACCGTATTTTCCGCACTATAAGGCGCACCTAAAAACCACAAATTTTCTCAAAAGCTGACAGTGCGCCTTATAATCCGGTGCGCCTTATATATGGGTTAATATTAATATTAATTTTCATAAAGTTTCGGTCTCGCAACTACGGTAAACAGCCGCCATCTTTTTTCCCCGTAGAAGAAGAAGAAGCGCGCGGTGCATGCTGGGATATGTGACGTTTCATTTCCATTTGTGTGTTTATGTAAAGACCCCAAAATGGCTCCTTTTAAGTGTGTTGTCTGTCTAATTATAAATAATGCAGACGAGGCGTGTTAACTGAGTTCTCAACGTTTACTCACAGCGTGCTCATAACCACATTCTAACTGCCAGCATACAACAACGCTTCTCAGGGCTACCGCGCATGCTCGTCACTATCGTTGCATGCTGGGTAGTGTAGTTGTTATATTTGCTAGCTCATAACATCACATTAAGAGACACGCTTACGCGCTTAATTCAATACTCGCCGTCATTCCGGGTGGATTGACAAAAGACCTCCAGCCGCTAGATATTGGTGTCAACAGGGCATTCGAAGCTAGACTGCTAACTGCGTGGGAACAGTGGATGACAGAAGGCGAACACACGTGACGTTCACCAAGACAGGGAGACAGCGCCAGACGACATACGCCACTATCTGCCAGTGGATCGTAAATGCCTGGGCTGATTCAGTCTCATCTGTGGTCCGAGCTTTCAGGAAGGCAGGAATTGTCACTGAACTAATAAACGGCAACGACACTGACTCCATTAATGACGACTTCGACGAGACGGAGCCGGCCATGTTGGATGCCGTATTCGCTCAACTGTTTAATTCGGACACTGAAGAAGAAGAATTCGAGGGATTTGTGAATGAGCTATAACTTCATAAAGTGAGCTTTACATTTTTATTTAGTGTGTTGTGTTGTGTGACATTAACGTTTGAGCAACGTTGAGTTATTGATATATTGTTATTGCTCTGCACTATTTCACGTGTTACTATATTGTGATTGCACGTTTGATTTACGTAACACGAGTAAATCAGCTGTTTATTCATTTTGGGAGTGAACGGAGTTGTCAGAACGCTGGTTTGTTATCTATTAATAAAGTTTGACTGACCTATCTGACTGTTTTGTTGACATAGGTGCGCCTTATAATCGGGTGCGCCTTATATATGAACAAAGTTTTGAAATATGCCATTCATTGAAGGTGCGCCTTATAATCCGATGCGCCTTATAGTGCGGAAAATACGGTATCTATCCTAGAACCCGTTGGTGGACACTGGCGGTGAGGGATGCCGTCAAGCTGAAGAAGGAGTCCTATCGGATTCTTTTGGCTCATGGGACTCTGGAGGCAGCGGACAGGTACCGACAGGCCAAGCGGTGTGCAGCTTCAACGGTCGCAGAGGCAAAAACTCGGACATGGGAGGAGTTCGGGGAAGCCATGGAAAATGACTTTCGGACGGCTTCGAAGCGATTCTGGACCACCAACCGCCGCCTCAGGAAGGTGAAGCAGTGCACTGTCAACACCATGTATGGTGCGGATGGTGTTCTGCTGACCTCGACTGCGGATGTTGTGGATCGGTGGAGGGAATACTTCGAAGACCTCCTCAACCCCACCAACACGTCTTCCTATGAGGAAGCAGTGCCTGGGGAATCTGTGGTGGGCTCTCCCATTTCTGGGGATGAGGTTGCTGAGGTAGTTAAAAAGCTCCTCTGTGGCAAGGCCCCGGGGGTGGATGAGATCCGCCCGGAGTTCCTTAAGGCTCTGAATGCTGTGGGGCTGTCTTGGTTGACAAGACTCTGCAGCATCGCGTGGACATCGAGGGCGGTACCTCTGGATTGGCAGACCGGGGTGGTGGTTCCTCTCTTTAAGAAGGGGAACCGGAGGGTGTGTTTCAGCTATCGTGGGATCACACTCCTCAGCCTTCCCGGTAAGGTCTATTCAAGTGTACTGGAGAGGAGGCTACGCCGGATAGTCGAACCTCGGATTCAGGAGGAACAGTGTGGTTTTCGTCCTGGTCGTGGAACTGTGGACCAGCTCTATACTCTCGGCAGGGTCCTTGAGGGTGCATGGGAGTTTGCCCAACCAGTCTACATGTGCTTTGTGGACTTGGAGAAGGCATTCGACCGTGTCCCTCGGGAAGTCCTGTGGAGAGTGCTGAGAGAGTATGGGGTATCGGACTGTCTGATTGTGGCGGTCCGCTCCCTGTACGATCAGTGTCAGAGCTTGGTCCGCATTGCCGGCAGTAAGTCTGGCACGTTTCCAGTGAGGGTTGGACTCCGCCAAGGCTGCCCTTTGTCACCGATTCTGTTCATAACTTTTATGGACAGAATTTCTAGGCGCAGTCAAGGCGTTAAGGGGATCCGGTTTAGTGGCTGCAGGATTAGGTCTCTGCTTTTTGCAGATGATGTGGTCCTGATGGCTTCATCTGGCCAGGATCTTCAGCTCTCACTGGATCGGTTCGCAGCCGAGTGTGAAGCGACTGGGATGAGAATCAGCACCTCCAAGTCCGAGTCCATGGTTCTCGCCCGGAAAAGGGTGGAATGCCATCTCCGGGTTGGGGAGGAGACCCTGCCCCAAGTGGAGGAATTCAAGTACCTCGGAGTCTTGTTCACGAGTGAGGGAAGAGTGGATCGTGAGCTTGACAGGCGGATCGGTGTGGCGTCTTCAATAATGCGGACGCTGTATCGATCTGTTGTGGTGAAGAAGGAGCTGAGCCGAAAGGCAAAGCTCTCAATTTACCGGTCGATCTACGTTCCCATCCTCACCTATGGTCATGAGCTTTGGGTTATGACCAAAAGGACAAGATCACGGGTACAAGCGGCCGAAATGAGTTTCCTCCGCCGGGTGGCGGGGCTCTCCCTTAGAGATAGGGTGAGAAGCTCTGCCATACGGGGGGAGCTCAAAGTAAAGCCGCTGCTCCTCCACATCGAGAGGAGCCAGATAAGGTGGTTCGGGCATCTGGTCAGGATGCCACCCGAACGCCTCCCTAGGGAGGTGTTTAGGGCAAATCCAACCGGTAGGAGGCCACGGGAAAGACCCAACGTGTCCTCCTTGTCCAACTATGTCTCCCGGCTGGCCTGGGAACGCCTCAGGATCCCCCGGGAAGAGCTGGACGAAGTGGCTGGGGAGAGAAAAGTCTGGGCTTCCCTGCTTAGGCTGCTTCCCCCGCGACACGACCTCGGATAAGCGGAAGAAGATGGATGGATGGATGGATATATGTATATATGTATGTATGTATGTATGTATGTGTATATATATATATATATATATATATATATATATATATATATATATATATATATATATATATATATATATATATATATATATACATAAACATGTGTTTAGCCTTTTTTGAAGAAATATACATCATTGCAAATCAAAACTATCATGTCATATATGAGAATGTCATATTAACCACGCCACCACCGGCACGTAAATAGTGGCAATCTAGGGGAAACCCTACATAGCTTATTTAATTGTACTCCTTTTCCATGTTTAAGCAAATACCGACAGTCTGTTCACCTCGTTTAAGTTACCATCTTCTAAATTGGGGAACCAAAACGGGAACTAAATCGTGACAAAAACTGTAAAATGAACAAATAAATACAGACTATACAATACAAAATGACTTGTTAAATAAAAACTTTATGAATGTATTCCAGATAAATACTAGTTTTTTTCTTAGCATTCGGCTTCCTCCATACACCTTTTAAAAACACCATATGAGTTTTGTGTTTCTTATACTTAATTAGTTTGTTCTGCAAACTGTTCTGTAATTGTATTCCAAATCAATGCCGAACATTTGCATTAGTTTTGTGCAGGTTTTGTTCATTTTCCACAATCAATGGTGAAAATGTTCTCAAATCCCAATCCACTCAAATGGGCTGTAGGCAGGCACCAGCCCTTGCAGTAACACTAATCAGGATAACCAGTGTAGAAAATGTATGCATGTATAGATGGAAAACCCCTCTTTGAGGAATATTTCACTTCTTACTACTACCTTATTTCCTTCATGGTCGATACCTGCTAAAGTGTGCTAATAAGTTTTTGCTTAGACATTTATTTGTGTAAAGTATAGTTTTGCTTACCTAGGCTGAAAACCTAGTGTTTGCATGTGTAAACATGCAAACACTAGGTTTTATCATCCTCATTAGGGCACAATCGGAAAAATCTGATTTACAAATAAATGCTTTACCAAAAGTCGCTCACGGTCGACCACGACTGGAGGTGGGGGAGGAGGTGGTGGAGGCCGAGGGGGTGCTGGTTTTGGCTCTTCCTCCGTCCTTACAGCAGATCCTTTCAATTGCTCTGATTGGCTCCTCTTGCATTTCTTCACCTTGAAATCTCCTATTAATAAGATACAACCATAAATGATGGGAAACATTTTTATGTGCATCATCCAAAAAGCAAACGTTTAGGTTTTTACTAGCAAATAATGGCCCAATATTTTAGTAATTGGGCTATTTTCTCATAAAGGCTGAAAGAGGCTTTGGATGAAGGCACTTCAGAATGTGTGAAAAGCAGTAGCGAACATACACACTGGATGATGCTGTCATTACCTTGTGTGACTGTCTGCATGGAATAATGAGGCTCACTGAATTGTGCACATAAACTGATTTGCCTCAAAACGTTTCTAACTCTCTTTGTAACACCAGTGCAAATTTACTCAACTATATTATAACCGTGATTAGAGAAAAAGCACCTTCTTTGTCCTGCTCTTCATCCAAACTTAGTTTTACGGTTCCCCCGTCATGGAACGAGAACTCTTCAGTGGCATCGTTCTCGCCTGTGCTGTGTTCCTCCCCTTGTTTCGACATGTTGTCGGAGCCCTCAGCCGTCTTTTCAGGAGTGCTTTCCTCTGCCTTGCTGTTTTTCTCGAGACTCTGCGAGTCCAGACTATCCATCGACTCATTTCCGTTCACACAGTCCACTTGTGATACGAGGAGACTCTCTGAGTGCTTAAATTGGACCTTGGCATTAGAAGACTCAAGCCTTTCAATCAAAGTTGGCGAGTTGGCCTGCTGGCTATCCCCGTCTGCTTCGGGGTGGGAATTGTTTCCCAGGCAGTGCGGCAGTGTTTGTTTTTTTGGGTTTCCTGACTTTGACCCATCAGCTTTGTATTCCTCGTCCTTGGAAGATGACTCTTGTCTGGCTTTCCTGGCGTCGGTGGGGCTAACAAGGGGCTCATTGGAGCTTTCCTCCTCCATGGAGGAGACGTGAGGGTGGTGGCCATTGGGCTGGGGTCCAGGGGCGTCGCTAGAAGACTCCTCGTCCAGCGTCAAACATGAGTCGCTAGGTCCCGCCGCTTCCGTTTCAGCCTCCTCATCTTCTTCCTCTCCCGTTCCCTTCTTGTAGTTCTTTTTCTTGCGAATGATGCCCCGCCCCCACGATGGTCGTCTACGCATCTTCTTCTTAATATGAACTACAGGAGGGAACACAAAAATAGAATAGAAAGAAAGGAGCGTTAGAACAATGGTACTAGTAGATATAAACAATATTCTTAAATTAATGTTACATTCCAGACTTGTAGGTGGCGGTACCGTAATATTGTATGCAGTATAAAGTGTGTGTCAGCTGCTGCACTTGACCCCTATGTAAATAGATTGTATATATATACACCTAATTATGTAGATCTGCACCAAAATGTAAAGACTTCTTTCTTTGCCAACATATTGTGCTAGTATACAGTCATGGCCAAATATATTGGCACCCGTGCATTTCTGTCAGACAATGCACCACTTCTCCCAGAAAATTGTTTAAATTACAAATGCTTTGGTATTCACATGTTTATTTCTTTTGTTTGCATTGGTACAACACAAAAAAAAAAAAAAAAGAAGCCAAATCTGATGTTATTTTACACAGAACACAAAAAACTTTTTTGTGTTGTTCCAATGTAAACAAAAGAAATAAACATGTGAATACCAAAGCGTTTGTAATTTCAACAATTTTCTGGGAGAAGTGGTGCATTATCTGACAGAAATGCAGGGGTGGCAATATTTTTGGCCATGACTATATAATGTCATTTTTCGGTCTATTGCTTATATTCCGACAAGTGATTTCTTCCCGGAAGTGAAAACAAGTGGTGGTCAACCAAGCTAAGATGGCTGGCAGCGCATACACTATCCGAGTACACAGGGAGCCTATATCTTCCTACAAAAAGCAGATATGAGCAAAAAATCAAACTATGCAATGGAATAGATCCCTATACTTTCCCCCGCCCCCAAAAAAAGATTTGTCGAGTGATAAAGGATTATTTGTCGGTGCAGTTCCCAAACATATTGAACTATTGTGTGCCCCATACACCATTCTACACAACAACAGATAAAAACTTGGAAAAGAGTGGTGGTCTACAACATCTGTGTGTGGCTGGGTCAACGAGATTGGAATCAAGACTCTCTCTCGTGCATCGTTTTTTTCAGGTAAGGTGGCATTTCATGATTCAACTTTGTGTCTACAGTCATGTTTGTTGCCTGCCCTTGCAGTAGCACGCGCTGTTTCAAGTATGCGTATATTTCCCCATCTTTATCAAAATATAACTGTAGATGTCAACATTGTGTATGTGGTGAAAATTGTATTTATTAACTTTTTTAGGTTTTGCTCACATTTGATTTCTTTTATTTAGACTCACTGAGTTGGTGCTCTACGGAATACTCATAGCAAAAATGTGTCTTAAGAAATACAAATAGATAATACTTAAATGGGAAACACTAAAGGTTAAAAGTATATGAAACCATTCTTTAACAGAAGGGTCATTGTAAACTTGTGCATTCTTCTGCTCTGCTCCCTTGTTCCGTGGTACTTTTGTTGTCTTTTTTCATAAAATCTTGCACTCTTCCGCCTTTCTTGATAACCTCTTGAGGAACTCAGAAGAAACGTTTATCCTTTTCGTGATTTAAACGGTTCGTACAGCCGAACTTCGAGAAAGGCCAAATTTCGCCTGGTACCCATTGAGAACAGCCGCAAGCTTGACCACCACGCATATTCAATGAGTCAGACGTGACGTCATTTTGAATCCAAACAATTAGCCGCTACTTTTTTCCCCCACACTTTACATAATGCTTCAGCTTATTAATAGCTTTTTTTCCGGGTTCATGAGATTCTCGTGCCACCAATACATTTTTCCTCGTCCCCCATCAGATCAAAGAAATTGCAGGATGGGTCACGGTGGACCAATTAAATTGTTCACATTAAATCAAACACACTCACGGAATCATTCTGTTAGCCATATCGCGCGTTATGCACTCAACCTCATCAAGACACGACAAAATGCTCAGGACGCAGCTCCAAAGCCGAAAGCGATAAGGGAACAGCCACCGCACGGAACAGAAATCCACCACCACCAATTGGCCCTGAAAGGCCATACTGCCGCGCACCAAAGAATAAGCCACAAGCCCAGAGGTGACTGCATTGAGACGAAAGTGAAAGCGAAAACAAGGTGGAAAAAACTCAGGATGCAACGCCAGTCCCCTCAACTTTGACACCTAAAAAGACGACCCTGGTGACACCCAACGCGCAGGCGGAGGTTGAGGACAGCGTTTTTCCGTAGACTGTTTACCATGTTACAGGGACTGTCTTTTGTTAAATTTGTGAATAAACACAAGCACATGTGTACATACTTCATGTTTCAATCTGTATAAATGCGACTTATAGAAAGAAATGTCCAGCCAAGCCAATAAATGTACAAAATAAAAATGTGTCCAAAACTTAGGTGGGTGCAGCTTATATTTAGGTGAGCTCTATAGCCCGGATTTTACGGGCCACACAATAGATATGAGTTTGGAATAGCAATTTTAAACAACCAATAACATGTGGTACATCTTCACATTACTTGATTATACTTAAAAGGGCACAATTTACATCATAGTGAGGATGCAAATAAGAAGAAATGCTGATTGCATTTAAATGTGAACACTTGGTGTTCCTCAGAGAAGACAACAAGTTGGAAAGGCAGCCACAAACAAACACAATGGACAGGGCTAGATGACTGGACGGCAACGACGAGAGATGGTGTTTGGTGATTTTCTTTTAGGAAAGAATGGAAAAAGTAAAGCCTGTTCTCAGGAGCAAGAGTCGAGGGCAAGATAGAAAATGTCAAAATGTGGCTGCCTTCTCTTGCTGCTCTTTTAGTGCAAGTGCACGATAAGAGGTCACGTTTTTTAGAGAGCAGAATAAAACCACAATTGCCTTATAGACAGATATAAACATTTCAAATTACAAAGACTCTTAAAAGACCGGTTTAAATCTATTTGCAGCTATTGACATTTAACCACGCTAACAATGTCTTCAATAAAGTATCTTTAAAGAAAACCAGAGTGGCACTTTGTAGATCAATCTCTTCGTAGGTTGGTCTGACTCGTTTAATTGGTAAATCATGGCATGCAGGGCAATGCAGGCCAACTCCAGTCCAGTAGGTTGTGGTAATGAGTATTACAGAGTATTTGCCAACTTTCACCAAGAGCAAGTACGGTTTTTAAATTTGATCCACTTCAGTTTTGAATTTAATAGCATCTCCTTTACAAATGTGCAATCCCGCAACATAGTGTCATGTAAATTAGTTACGATGCTTTTGAACCCATCCATCCTTTTTTACCCCTTGTCCCTTTTGCATAACGCTTCTAAAGTAACAAAGGGCGTCCAAAACATTACTTCACGCACTTCACCGTGATAACAATCTTTTTAAAAGTATATGCCTAATAGATTACAGTGGCCTCATTTAAGTCTTTGCCATTGTAATTCTGTCAAGGGCCATTGGAATAACAAATCAGGTAAAGAGGAATCTCTTTTGCATAATTAATAATATGTGGCAGACATCCTGATTCTCAATAGGTTTTAGAAAAAATCTAATGTATTCATGACGATTTAAACAGTAAATTATACTCTTCTTGTAAGCCCTTTGTCTGGACATTTGCGCCATAGTTACTGCATGGTCGCAATACAGATGGCTAAATACTTTGCAGGGTTTCCCCTACAAGTAACCGATTGTGGCGCAACCCCACGGCAACATTACTGCCGCCACACCTTTAAAATAGATTTTCTTTTTTACATTAAAACACTTTTCTTTTCTTTTTTTTACATGAAAACCAATTTAAGTGATATATTCTATGAATGGATATACCATATATAGTTTATTATTTACGTACTATAGGCTATAATAACTTTAAAAAACAATAACGTCTTACTTTACACCGGTTGCATCTTCGAACCTCTGTTTGGACATCGCTGTGTGGAGTGTGCATTTGTACCCGTGCGTGTGCCGGGCTCTCCAGTTTCCTCCAACATTCCAAAAAGATGCATGTTAGCTTCATTGTCCATAGATATGAATATGAGTGTGAATGATTGTTTATCCGTCCACTGCAATCGGCCATGCTAATTTGAGTTAGCTCGTCTATGAGCTAGTCTATTGTACGTTAACATTTAGCTAACGACATTAGAGCTCAACCTTCATACTGCATAATTGTATTGCTTTTTTCAGTTTATTCTAAATGATATTATTAATCTAACATGATTCCTACATGAATGTGCACTTCATGTGTATATATATTGTACTTTATTTAGTGTGGTTGATTTTACAGTGACTTCATTGTGAAGAATATCAACAAAATACCTCGTTATTTTTTTCAAATCTAACTCAAAGGACTGTTTACATATATGGCAAACTAAATTGCAACATTCAGACAGGGCAGAATAAAGAGTAGCCTGTGTTACCTTTTACATTAAGCATTTAAGCCAGCTAGCGCTTAGCGCACTGGTTGCCAGGTAGTGATTAGCAGCACTTGCATTTAGCTGGCGATTAACGGCACTAGCTAATAGCGCGAGTATTGGGCTCAATCCGAATAATCCCCCGCCCTCCTTGTTTTAGCCCTTCCCCCTTGGTTTAGCATGTTAACGTCAATCAAGAGGTGTCCGAATTCTCCATCAGGTAAGAGGCGAGGGCCAACTGTGAGGGTTGCAGAGCCCTTTAAATGAAGTGAGCCAGGGGACCTCCCTAAGATATCAAGCGGGAGGACAAATTTCCAACATTACACTGTGCGTGCTAAAAACGATGGCAGAAAACCAACAAAGAGAAGACTATGAATGTAATGGGCTTAATTATTGATTTTCGTAATAATTACGTTAATGTTTTGTTCAGATGTTAATTTGTTGATACTCCATGTAAACATTGGCGATTTTTCAATTGGTTGTTGTATTATTTTTTTTTTCAATGTAGAAAGAATAAACAGCACAGCTGATACAATAAGTCACGTTCTCAATTGTTGTGTGTTTAATTGCTCATTACAACAAGCCAGCATTGCGGTTGAAGCTACCTTAGGTTATTGCTTCTGAATACTGCATTCCCTTTTTTCTGCCTCATCAGTAATGTAACATGATGCACGTTTGTAAAAAGTCTGTACATTACATTCCCACTTTGCCATCGCTGTGTGTCAGGAAACACACGTAAGACCAATGTGTAACGCCATAACTATCTGATGCGTTTTTTTCCACGGGAACACGTATCAAACTGATCCGCTTCAGGAACGACAACAACAAGGTCTGATTTCTTTTTGATGTAGACAGGTGAAAGAAAAGAAGAGCCCAACTAAAGCCGAAAATCCCGTGCGACGGTATCTTGAAAGCAAACTAACATTTATCGCACCTGCTTTACGTCATTGCTGGCAACCGGCAAGGGTTGATGACATAACAAAACTCGAGCGACATCCAAATTCTTAGGGACGTACATTCAACCCTTCGCCATAGCACTAAATTCTAAAGTCAAGAGAGAAGGTTAAGAAGGGAGAAGGGGGAAGAGAGAAAATTCGGAGTGAGCCTTGGTGTCTGCTGCTAGCTAGCAATCAGCACACTTTCTTTCTTTTCCAGGAAATGACCAATACCACCAGTTTGTGAGTTTATTGAAATGTGGTAATCAATCACGGTTTTACGATAATTTTAATTTATAACAGTAATACTAACCATTGGGAGTTTCATAGCGGTTTATCATGAATACTGTTAATCGTTAGATTCCTACTCAAACTGGGAGTCAAACACGTATCTTGCGGACAAGATTCAAATAACGGCTGCTGGTAGACTGACGTTTTGTGCCAAAGTTCAGCTTTTTTTTTTTAATTATAAACCATCGTTAAATCAGAGGTATACGCCGTTTTATCCATCGAGGACCCCATACAGAAATGCTGAAGGATGCGGATGCCACTTTGCTATATGAAATATGTTAAAACAAATCAAATTTAAGTCAAGATGTGCAGAAATATTTATAAATGGCCAACTAACTCTTAGAATGTATGTGTCATTCAACATTTTGTGGCCCTTCTTCACAATGTTCTAATGAAGGCTGTGCAATCTGCAGGCCAATACAAAACCAGCTGCGGGCCACAAATGGCCTCAAGGGTCGGACTTTGGACATCTCTGCATTAGAGAGAAAAAATAAGCAGAACACCCGGCTTGCAAAAAATATGTATCTCTTAGCTGTTAACTGAACTCCACAATTTTCCTTCCATCCTACACAGATGTCTTCTTCCATCCAATGTCTTACTCACACAACGAAAGGCAAACTCCCAGGGGAGGTTGGGCTCGCAGGGGTTAGCTATCACCATCAATGATATGTAGCAGGCACTCATGAGAGAAAAAAGGTGAGAGAGTAGCAGCAAATGACTTGTCATAGACAGCTCTTAAATGATGCATGAAAATTGTCAGAGCATGAACAGCCAAGCACAGAGGGGGAGATGGTGCTGGTGAGGTGAAGAAGGGTGCATGATGGCAGAAAAGACCCTAGTGCCAGTGTTCTTTTGTAATAATAATTAAAAGTGCCATCATATTTACTCAGCCCGTTTTGTGTGCTCAAAATGAGAATGCTCGGATGAATAACAGCTTCCGAGCGTACACAGAGGGCCTCGGAGATGAAATTCCACACTAGAATCCAAAGTGCCATACCAGCAAGTATTAAGTCGATAAATCATTCCAGCGAGGCCAAAGTACGACTTCACAACATGCGCATAACCCTGTGAATGCCTTAGTGTGCAATTAAGAACAGGCGTCTCTGACTGACTGATTTGACTTAATTATTTCATTGAATTACTGCTTCAATGATGCAGGGCAAAATAGATGCTTATTAATCTACGGTCATGTAAAAACAAATTGGACACTGCATGACTGTAAATGACATTTGTGGCATATTAGTATACATATCACACAAACCCAAAGTTTTAAACGCATTACACATACGGTTAACGACTTGCGTGCACCTGCAAAAATGCTCTGCTTTAATGTTTTTCAACCAATTTTGCTCAAATCTTTTCACACACATGATTATCAGTTTCTTAGAGGTATGTACAAAATTTCCTGGTGGTCGGGCTAAAAACGTAAAGTTACAGCGAATGTTTTGCATAGTGGATTGAGCTGTGGGAAAATGTTCACCATGTGAGGTATTTGTGAAAAAAATACTAGCACAAGCAACAGAGTAAGGGGTGCATGTTTTGAAAAAATGTTTAACCTTAACTGGTTACACCATGGAGTGGTAACTAAATGGCACGTAGAGATGAAACATTTGCCTCTACTTGAACACAGCACTGCCTCAAAATTGAGAAAAGCTTAAACTAAATATCCAATGACACATGCAGGTGAGTAAATCACATATTGTCTAGGTCAATGTGTCATACAAGGTTAAGGACCAGCAAGACTCTCTACCTGTCATTTAGGATGGTGGAGTTATTTTCCAGCGGGGCACAAAATGTCTGAGGACCTCTTGTCTGGGGACGGCGTGGCGCAGTGGAAGAGTGGCCGTGCGCGACCCGAGGGTCCCTGGTTCAATCCCCACCTAGTACCAACCTCGTCATGTCCGTTGTGTCCTGAGCAAGACACTTCACCCTTGCTCCTGATGGGTGCTGGTAGCGCCTTGCATGGCAGCTCCCTCCATCAGTGTGTGAATGTGTGTGTGAATGGGTAAATGTGGAAGTAGTGTCAAAGCGCTTTGAGTACCTTGAAGGTAGAAAAGCGCTATATAAGTACAACCCATTTATCATTTATTTATTTGTCAGCATGCACTCAGATACAGTATATTGAGGTCACGGGTTCAGTCTGGTTGCTTATTATCAAATTCTTTGATAACAGTAGCTTAAACTAAGGGGATATATTTCACATTTGTCTTAAATGCAGAGCTTCTCTTCCAGACTACATATGGTTTTCACTACTGAAAACCTCAAAAGACAAAAACACCCTGATAGGAACAGTACATACAATAATACTAGTATCTTGGTTCGTTCTCAAAAACTACAAAAATTATGTTGATCGGTATACTATTGTTATTTTGCGTTCTAGCTTGGGAAAACAGCAAGCCTGCTCGTATCACTCCAAACTCACGCAAACACGCCTCTCCAAACCTCAGAGTTTACCTGATTTGTTTGTCTACCTGAGTGCTGCATGTATCCGCACTATTTCAATGCAAGCATATGTTTCCATGGCAATGAACAACATTATTCCCCGGCCCCAAAAAGGGCTTACTCTGTGATTCTAAATGAATTCAAACATAGGACACGGGGGCAAACAGTGTGTATCCATGCTGGCGGGAATACACACGCTTCAGGGTCAGGGGAAAACAAGAGCAGGGGGCTGTTTTGAGTATGTGTGTTGACTTCTGTAATGTAATAATCATTGGGTCCCACAGTGCATAATTGATTTGAAATTCCTGTGGATCTTGGCAGAGAAAAAAATGCAACATTTTGGGATGTATAAAATTTTGTTTGTGAATACACAAACCTAAAATGATGTGAATTATGTTTTTACAGCCTACATTTTTGCTTCAACTACACCAATTGTACCGTGCTTGAGCCCAATTCACATAAAGTCCACCACCTTTTGTCTCGTGCAATGGCTCTCATTTGTTCTGTCGTGATTCCGCTGACTTTAAATACTTTTGAGAAGCTAAAAAAGTTCCGGTACTTATCTGTAAAAACCCATCGTAGAAGTTGCTGGCACCAGCATTCTACATACTATGGATGTCACAGTATGAAAATTTCTTATCACAGTAATTGTGACCAAAATTATCACGGTTATTATTATCGCGGTATTTTTAAATGTGCTCAAAATTTTCTAAAAATATTTATACTGAAATCTTTTAAGCAAGTTTAATTTAAGAAAACAACACATTCAAAATGATTTCCTTTGTAAGAGAAACATTATTGTAGATAAAAACACAGTTTCATGGACCTCAAGTAGAAATTGAATGTGCATATGAAAGAAACAAAAGCATTGTAAAGAAAGTAATATGGCAAAAAAATAAAATAAAATGACTCAAATACATTTCAAAATTGTGCAAGATAGCACTTTATGGACACGAGATTCAAAAATATATATTTTTTAAGAATTTTTAAAAATGGCACCTGATGGCCATAAGATATAATTGCACTTTTTGTCCATATAGATAAAAATAGTGTTCATGTATGAGATCTGGTCTTATGGATAGGGCTGCCAATTATGGCCAAAATAATAAAGACTATTTTTATCAATATTGAAATCATGATTACAGATTGTTAGGTAAAGCGGTGTTGTGGTGAGGTGTGAACGTAATGCCATCATGTAATTTGTAATGTCTAATAAAAAGGCTATAGATAAACGTTATCCATATACTTAAAAACAAGTATTTGGTTTTTTTTGTTCATTAATAATAGCAACGTGTCAGCTTTTTCTCATTACATGATGTCTTTATCTCTATTTTTACATTTTGATAGAGGGAGGTTTTTGCTTTTTATTTATGTACATTTATATTTACATGTTGATGCTGTATCAGGACAGATCCACTAAGAGTTTGAGCAAAAATATGTCATATAGGAATTAACTTTACACCATAAAACATTAACAAAATGCTGTCACATGAATGGTTTTTAAAGTAATACCTTTGTGACATGAAAAAAACACAAGTAATGTAAAAAAAACCATGGTGTTTACATTTTGATATCAATATAAAACTCAAAGCAGTTTGGCTAATGAAGCTGAAGTCTAATAAACAAGCTTTGTTCCTCTCTAACAACACCTCCGAGTGGTTCAGTGCAATAGTTTCGCCAACAAAAATAAACAAGATACCTCTCACGCCTAATACACAATTTTCACAGCCTGCGTTCAATTCGATGTGACTACAAAACATTATAGCTAGTATTTATGTTATTTGAACACTGCTACAGTTTGCAGTTAAATAAAGGACGAGTGAGCGTCCCAGTAATCAAACAAAATACTTTCTTTATAAACAAGTTGTGGCAACGTTCCCGCACATCGACTGCTGCATGATTCCTCACGTCATTAACTCTCAGTCACAGCTGATGGACGCTGTATTGAAAATATAAAAGCAACATCAATTGCTTTTCTCCTTCGCTGTATACTTTTAGAGTGGGACAGATGCGTCAATCTGCAATATTGTCCACACCTGTCTCCGTCTAAAAACAGCATTGCGCTCTTAAACGCACGCCAAGACTCCACGAAAATGAAGCGAGGGAAAATTAAGTTAAACCAAGCGCTTGGCTCTGTTTACTCCGAGGGGACATTTCCGTATCCAAATCCGTGTAGTTTGTTCCGCCATGATTTTCAAGCCAAACGACGCTAGTGTGCATGCACCAGCGCTGCTGTGACTTTGTTTCCAGGAAGTAAGCAGTGTTGCCTAAAATGCATTAATAAATTACGGTTTTTCGGTAATGAAAAATGTACACGGTATTACTAACTAAGGCCATGATCTTATGACAACAACGAACAAAAAAACATGTCAGACCCAATTTTTCCAAATGAGAAAAAAAATACACTAACATGTTCAATATCTATTTAGGTGAAATGTATACCTACAGAAATTAGTCAATTTAATGTTTTGTTTATTTATTTAGGATAAAGTTATTTACCTTCCAATTACAGTACAGTGATAAACAATTCTACAGTAATGACAAATCATATTTTGGTAACACTTTAGTATGGGGAACACATATTCACCATTAATTAGTTGCTTATTAACATGCAAATTAGTAACATATTGGCTCTTAATTAGTCATTATTAAGTACTTATTAATGCCTTATTCTGCATGGCCTTATTATACAACCAGTAAGCCATTAACTAGGAGTCTTCCCTCAATAACCTCAGAATGATTGCTTATTAGTAACCCTAACCCTTATCCTAACCCTTATATGTTCCCCAAGTGTCCAATGTTCCCCATACTAAAGTGTTACCCATATTTTCTATTATTTTAAATGGTTACTTGCATTCGTATTATGTATTAGGATTACATTACATTATTAACACAGTATTAGAGGTGGGAATCTTTGAACACCTCACGATTCGATTACAATTACGATTCAGGAGCTACGATTCGATTAAAAAATAAATTATTGATGCATCTTTAATTTATGCATATTGATGCTATTTTACATTTCTTTTCGTTTCACTAAATAAGCGTTTATCACTTGCAACGTTTAAAAAACAGTGCATTTGTAATAAGAAACAGTTAAATTAATTCCCACATTTATTAAATTAATGAAAATGTGTGCAAAACTGGAACATATATGCCCTATAATAAAGGAGATGGTTGGATCTCTCGGTGAGTTAGCTCCCTGCAGTCAGCCAAATTTTAGGACTGTCTGCATTACTTTATTTACAAAAAATAAATCGATTATCGTTATTGACATTTACTAATCGATTTTATAATCATGCATGTCCGAATTGCGATTAATCTACCGTATTTTCCGCACCATAAGGCGCCCTGGGTTAAAAGCCGCGCCTTCAATGAACGGCATATTTCAAAACTTTGTCCACCTATAAGCCGCCCGGTGTTGTAAGCCGCATCTAACTGCGCTAAAGGAATGTCAAAAAAACAGTCAGATAGGTCAGTCAAACTTTAATAATATATTAAAAACCAGCGTTCTAACAACTCTGTTCACTCCCAAAATGTACGCAAATGTGCAATCACAAACATACGTATATCAACATGGACAGAGCTGCGTGAAAAAAGCCACCCGGCCTCTTCGCGTAAACTTAAACTTACCTTAACCACTCGCTCATCTTTTCTTCATCCATCCCTTCGAGTTAGCTTTTTATGATGACGCCGGCTAGAAAGGTCTCTTTTGGCAAGGTCTTCCTTTTGAATATCATCATGGGTGGAAGTTTCTGGCCATTAGCATGGCAAGCTAGAACCACAGTGAAGGATGACTTCTCATTCCCTGTGGTGCGAATATTCACCGTACGTGCTCCCGTTGTATCCACAGTGCGTTTCACAGGAATATCAGTTGCTGTGAAATAGTAATCCGTGTGTGGATGGAGAGATTGCGTCTTTTCATGAACCGGATCCCTGACGCTTAGTAGGAGCCATTTTGTGGTCTTTACAGATGTAAACACACAAAGGAAATGAAACGTACGGTGATATCCGCGCGCTTTTTCTTCTTCTACGCGGGCGGGTGGTTGCTTACAGTAGAAGAAGAAGCGCTTCCTGTTCTATGGGGGCGGGTGCTTACCTTGGCGGTTGCTTGCGTAGAAGAAGAAGCGCTTCCTGTTCTACCGGGAAAAAAGATGGCGGCTGTTTACCAAAGTTGCGAGATCGAAACTTTATGAAAATGAATCTTAATATTTATCCATATATAAAGCGCACCGGGTTAAAAGGCGCACTGTCAGCTTTTGAGAAAATTTATGGTTTTTAGGTGCGGCTAATAGTGCGGAAAATACGGTAAAAATCGATTACTTCCCCCACCTCTACACTGTATAATTTGTTAGTTATTTCTTCACTTTAGGAGAATGATGTAGGCAAAAGCTCTGGTAGAGTCTGTCTGCATAAAGCCAAATATTATTGAAAGTAAATTATTGCTTTGTATTGTGAAACCTCTTATCTACCTCCATTTAAATCAGTGTGGGTGGAACTGGGAGCAGTTGGGTAAAGTGGACACAACTGCACTGACGAGGATGGCCGAAGCGGAATCGAATCTGGAACCCTTTAGTTGCTGGCACAGCCGCTCTACCAACCAAGACATGCCTCCTCCATGTCAATCTCTAGCTATGAGCTATTGCTAACGAGTAAAACCAGGTGTTTTGGTCTTACGAGATTCTTAAATATTTGCTTTTAACCTAAAGCGTAACAATCAGCCGAGCCACAGTTTGTATCTCGAAAGACTCGTGATCTGTGGCACTTGCATCCTAAAGTATCACTTTATAAGGGTATGAGTTTTGGGATGTAGCCTTGCTTTGTATTATCATCAAATTAGTTTACACTAATGAGAAATGTCTTTCCAATTGTTGATTTACCTGATGTAACCAACTGTATTGGGCTAGGCAGTGTGTACAGTGCCACAGCTTTGGACTTTTTACTGGTACTGTGCATGAACTAATCAAAGTACTTCAGAATAATATCACCAGATTTGTGCCTGGAGAGAACGCCAAAGGAAGGAGGGACAGCCGAAAGTTGCCAAGACAAAAAACACTGTAGTTTGCAAAGAAAGCTTCCAAGACTGTGATGGTGATTCAGGACTGCGGGGTGATAAAACGGAAGACGGCCATTTGTCAAGGAGTGTGACACTTTTGCGCTGACACTTAATGAAATGTCCCGATCAATAAATGATACCATCCTTGCTTCTGGAAATGAAGGCGATCAGTCAATTCGCTCAATTGTTCATCGCCTCCGTATCTCACGCAGACTCACGCGGCCGCGTTGTTTGTTTAATTTTACTTTCACTGCATATCTGGGCTTAGTGGCATCCCGCTTGATAGAATCGCTGAGTCTTCGTTGTGACATTTGTAGAACGCAACTATGACTGACTGAAATGCATCTCAAAATTTGCAATTTCACTCTCACACAAAACAACATTTTTCAATCTTGTGCATAATAACAGCAACAGTAGAGATACGAGAACTCGGCAGATTCTGCATTTTCCTCGAGGGAATCCATCTTAGTCTTCCCTCCACTCTGTTCAGGTAAAAGTCAGTGTTTAGACGGTACCTGTGGTGCATCCTGCCCTGATGCACAGGCAGCTGCAAACACTATTTAGAGATGTCTGACCCGAATAAGTATAGACTGATAAAAGCTGCTTTTTTGTGGTCATAAATGTTGTATTTTCCAACAGTAATAACTGCTCACAGTACATTCACTGTACTTTTAATTATGTTTCCATTATATCCTTTTGTACAGTAAGCCAGAAATCGTGGTACAGCTTTGATGAGGTTAGATTGTCCGTACTGTGCTGTTTGGTGAGTTAGGGTGAGCACTTCTTTTTTTCTCAGCTTGTGCTGTCAACTTCCCGTAAACTCACTTTAAAAAAACATGGTGTTGATCGTGTTTAACTCTTTAATTGTTTGCTATTTGAATCAAATGTTCTGCAAACACTCTGCATTGAAGAAACATCATAATTCAACACATTAAAACTTATAAGCCAACTGAAATTGCAGGATAGCCACGACAACGTTTTGTAAGCCACGAAACTGCCCCAAAGCCAGCCGCAAAGAAAGGTTTCCACACACTACAGTTATATCTACATTTAAAAAATAACAGATATAAATACATTTTCTGAAAGTGTATTTATGTAGGTTTCCCCTACATGATTGTGGCGCAGAGCCATGGCAAAAAATAAACTGCCACACCTTAAAAATGAGGGGGTTTTTTACGTGAAAAATTTTAAGGCCTACTGAAACCCACAGTCTGATAGTTTATATATCAATGATGAAATCTTAACATTGCAACACATGCCAATACGGCGGGTTAGTTTACTAAAGTGCAATTTTAAATTTCGCGCGACATATCCTGCTGAAAAAGTCTCGGTATGATGACGTCAGCGCGTGACGTCACGGATTGTGGAGGACATTTTGAGACAGCATGATGGCCTGCTATTAAGTCGTCTGTTTTCATTGCAAAATTCCACAGTATTCTGGACATCTGTGTTGGTGAATCTTTTGCAATTTGTTCAATGAACAATGGAGACAGCGAAGAAGAAAGCTGTAGGAGGGAAGCGGTGTATTGCGGCCGACTTTAGCAACACAAACACGGCCGGTGTTTCATTGTTTACATTCCCGAAAGATGAAGTGAAGTGAATTATATTTATATAGTGCTTTTCTCTAGTGACTCAAAGCGCTTTACATAGTGAAACCCAATATCTAAGTTACATTTAAACCAGTGTGGGTGGCACTGGGAGCAGGTGGGTAAAGTGTCTTGCCCAAGGACACAACGGCAGTGACTAGGATGGCGGAAGCGGGTATCGAACCTGCACACACTCAAGTTGCTGGCACGGCCACTCTACCAACCGAGCTATACCGCCCAAGATGACAGTCAATCTTTACCATAGGCCTGTGGAGAACTGGGACAACAGAGACTCTTACCAGGAGGACTTTGAGTTGGATACGCAGACACGGTACCGTGAGTACGCTTCCAAACATTTGATCGCTTGCCCGTACGTGCGTGCCGCTATGTGCATGTCACGTAAATAATTCAATGTATACTCCCTGATGATAGTCTTGTGTGATGACTGTATTATGATGATAGTATATATGATAGTATATATCTGTATCATGAATCAATTTAAGTGGACCCCGACTTAAACAAGTTGAAAAACTTATTCGGGTGTTACCATTTAGTGGTCAATTGTACGGAATATGTACTTCACTGTGCAACCTACTGATAAAAGTCTCAAAAAGTCTCACGTACGTAACTTTGGGGACTTTGGGGAAATATATGTGCTGTATGAACTTTGGGGAGGTGAACGGTACTTTGGGCTGTGGGATTGAGTGTGTTGTGCAGGTGTTTGAGTTGTATTGGCGGGTTATATGGACGGGAGGGGGGAGGTGTTTGTTATGCAGGATTAATTTGTGGCATATTAAATATAAGCCTGGTTGTGTTGTGGCTAATAGAGTATATATATGTCTTGTGTTTTTTTACTGTTTTAGTCATTCCCAGCTGAATATCAGGTCCCACCCGCCTCTCACAGCATCTTCCCTATCTGAATCGCTCCCACTGCCCTGTAGTCCTTCACTCTCACTTTCCTCATCCACAAATCTTTCATCCTCGCTCAAATTAATGGGGAAATCGTCGCTTTCTCGGTCCGAATCGCTCTCGCTGCTGGTGGCCATGATTGTAAACAATGTGCGGATGTGAGGAGCTCCACAACCTGTGACGTCACGCTACTTGTCTGCTACTTCCGGTACAGGCAAGGCTTTTTTATCAGCGACCAAAAGTTGCGAACTTTCTCGTCGAAATGATCAAGTATGACACATAGAATGGACCTGCTATGCCCGTTTAAATAAGAAAATTGGATATGTATAGCTTATCAATAGTACACTATTGACTAGTGAAAAATTATCAATTAGTCACTGAAAATTCAGCCACCAAAAAAAGACTGATCACTGAAAGTGTGACATGTTGACCGCGCCCTTAGCCACGCCCTACCGCCACATGTTTATTGGCTATCTAGAGGAAAACTCTATATTGGTTATCGGTCTTGAAAATAAATATATCCCATGCATCCCTAAAAAAACACGACAAACGTCAGTGCTTTTGTTTTGAATTATGTATTTTTTTTTACATACCGCCAGATCACAACAGAAGTAGTTTATAGACTTGTTCTATTTGAAAAATAAAATCCAATAATACAGTGGTACCTCGGTTTTTGTACGGCCCACTTTTATGTGACTATGACTGCAAAAAAAGCCACCATGAGTAAAGAATGTTGCGAGTGTTATCACTTTGATAAAGGTGAATTTGAGAAAGAACTCATAGCAAAGTACAAACGTGGCGCCTGTGTGACTCTCCACTCGTCTTCGCCCTCTCCACTGTATATGACAAGAGTCTTCAGTAAAGGTAAACAAAATGTTAAATGTTCATCTTTCTATTTAATTTATTAATCCTGCACGTAAAACTGTAATTATGCTCTATAAAATGTGTTTTGTGTTCACATTTTTGGGTGTCTGGAACAAATAATTTGTAATGCATTGTTCATTTGTTTGAGTCTGATGAAGAAACTAATGTAAAGCTTGACCTCAAAGACTGGAGTCAGCGTGATGAGGCTGCTATAAAAGCTAACGCTCTTGCAGTTTGAAGCTTTTACCTACATTTGTCGCATTAAAGGTGCAAGTTTACAGGGCCATTAGTAGCTGCTGGTAAGATGAATAACAATTAACCATAGAGAGATAGGAGTCAGCCTTTGAAAACGCTAATAAATTAGGGAACTGCCCTTGACTGTAATGACATGTGTTAATGACTAGTTAGCCGGAAAGGGGACAGCTATGTTAGAGAGGAAAATACACCTCAATGTCGAGATTTAATGGCTATGTCGGCTATTAGTGCGGATAAGTGTGGTTCAGGAAGTAATTTGAAGTAATTAAAAACAGTCTGTGCACATTTAAAATTCTTACAGGGTGGTCTAATGTGAGTCACATCTCTTTAGAGGTGTAGAGAGAAGTGAGCTTGCATGGTTGAATACATTAATTTTATGGTCTTTCTTGGGTGAGGCCATGTGAACAGCAGCCAAAACAATATGTAGAAGCATGAGGCAGCACGGATAAGGATTTATATTCATTTCACGCTTGGTGCCGCAAAAATCCAAGAGGCATTTGTGCACACCAAATGGCAGCTATGCTTGGTGCCCATCCCGGAAAGCTCCAGATTGCCTTTGAGAAGCAACTCTTGAGGGGAAAAAAATGACGCCCGGATAATGACGAATAATGCTGCAATCTCACAATTGAAGATAGGTGCTTTGCTACTTGCTGTTCTCGAGCATGTTCTAATATTAGCCCCGGACAAAGCAAAGGGTCCCATTTATCACCTGCCGTCTGTACCAGACATTGTTAATAATGGAAACAAGATGCCAAAATGAGTTTCCTCCGTACAGTGACCAAAGCAAGCGAAAGTGACGAGTGGCCAACTGCCTGAGGGAGTTAGCAAGACGGCTGTCAAACAAGTAAAAACAACACCGATAAAAGCTGTAATTACGATTACAAACGAGTAAGGATATCATAGCGTCCCCAAAACGCATTAACTACAAGGCAGAACTTACTGCTTTGGTGAGGCGCAGTAAGTCTCATGTCCTTGCAAATGGAAAAGACAACTATGACTAAATCAAGCCAGAGGAATTATCTTCAACAATGCTCCTTGTTCTCTGAAGTCTCCTCTTAATAACCAATTTCCTGGGCGCTTGTTGTCCTTTTTGTCCTTAACGGGGAAAAAAATCAAACCCATGCCATCCTTTTATGCAGTAACTACTTTAGCCCACTATAAAAAGGGAAGAGGGGTGTTTATTATGAATTGAAATACCTCGTCAAGGCCTCGCCACGGATTGACATTGGCAACGGGGAGGGGAGGCCCGCTTAATGTGATGTAAGATGCAAGGCAAATGGGGGGGTGTCGGTGTGGGAGGCGAGACACAGCAGTGTTCCAGCCACGAGAGTGAGCCTTAGCGGCTGTTGCCTTGGGCAAGCTATTGAGTGATGCAGAGGACACATTATGCAGAGCCGCCATCATTATTCTTCTCTTCTGCAAACAGTTGTGTAGGCACAATACCCGTCCACCTCTGTGTGGAAAAACACTGGCGGACAGTGACATCAAAACGGCGCAGGCTGACGAAGCCAAAGAGAGGAAAGAAAAGTTACTACTGTACTTCAGAGATTCATGAAATACCCTATCGAGTGTGGCAGTCAATGGCGGTAGCAACATGTTCAGAGGCTGACATGAGCAAGCAAAAAGTCATGGCTGAATAAGGAAAGGGGGACTCAATTATAAATGAAAGGATGGCACTCGCAATGAACTTGATCTTTGCGGTGATGCACCACAAATGAACCCTGAGTTGGGGCCTAGCCAATGGCCCCCGGGGGCTTACGCTCCTCCTGTGACTGAGTGGCAAGCGGAAGGAAGAGGGGAGGACCGCAAAACCATCCTCAGCAAGGCGGGTTTGTCAGCCGCTTTTGCTTTTCACACCTTCTTCACAAATATACTTAGCCTTCAAAAAAGTGTTGTGTAAATATTGCCATAGCTCAAAAGATTGTACTGTATCCCAGCTCTCAGCAAGAATATCCTGAGGAATCTACAAAGTAAAATACTGACTGACACTTAGTGCAAGGCTGGCGTTTGTTTTCCAGAAAGATTATAATAGTGTGGTTTGATGAGTAAGTGACAGGCAGAGCTGCAGTCTTGTTTTCATAGTGGTCAGCCCTGAAAACGAGAACTGAAAAAACCTCTTTAGTGCCATTGTGGAAAGTTCTGCATAGTTCCTTTTACCTTACGGTAATCCAAAATGACACAACAAGGAACTTTTAACACACAAACGCAGGAGGGATTTGGCATATTTTAAGAAGCTGCTGTCATTTGGGTGGAATTTATTTTGCTTATTGCTCAATTATTCTCATTGGCCTGGAAAGTTTTTCAGCAACCCGAGTGACAAAGCTTTAAAACTCAGTTAGTCTCTTCTACACATTGGTGAACTTTAAGGATGACGGAAATAAAAGTGATTGCAAATTATTAATAAACGTTGATTAAAAAAAACTAATTCAAAATGGATATATATCTACATTGAAAATATGGCCTGTTTCCGCATTTTCCACAGATCGGTGCAGTCTGGCACCCAAGCCATAAATGACGTGATGGTGCCAGGTTCAATTTTGCGAGCATGTATGTACGTAGCGACACTTTCAGCCTGTGGGGTCGCGTCATGTCATTAGGCTGAACCAGTGATCAATTAGCGTAATAGCTGTACCGCTGAGGAGCTCCAGGTGAGAACAGGATGCCAATGTCACAAATTAATCATCCGACTTAGCCTAATTAATTGCGCTTCCGATGGAGAACGACGGTAATGACTCTCTGCAACAAGCTTCTGTGGTACTGTTAGTCCGACAAATGTGACGATTGTAGATAAGACAGTAGAACACAGAAACAATCTGTGTTTGACAAAGATTAACTGACAAACAATTCTTCACTTAAGCCAAAGGAATTCCATAGTGACTGATTGATCAGGTAAGATTCTTCAGAATCAGAAGAGTTTTTATTGCCATTGTTTGAGAACGGGTTCACAAACTAGGAATTTTACTTGGCGCAATCGTGCAACATAAAACACATATAACACAGAATAGAATAACATGAGCTGTAACTGAGCTATCAGATCTTGTTATTGTTCATGTGCCTGATGGCCGAGGGGGAAAAACTGTTCAGGTGGCGGGAGGTGTGGGTCTGGATGGATCACAGCATCCTGTTATCTACAGATCTTTGACTTTTGAGTTGACACCGACCAAGACAATTAAGTTTATGGATTGGTTATTGTCAGTAGCTTATTAAATTAACAACATTTGAAAGTATTTGCATTTTCATGCATATTCTGATATCATTATGAATGTCTGATTTACATATATACATCATTAAAGCATGGCTGAGACGTAAAAACTGATGAATCCCTGACTCATACAGCATGGTGGCTCAGAGAGGCCTCTCATATCTCAAGAGGGATGTCTTAGCTCATGGTAGACAGGCACCACCTTGTTCCAGATAGACGAACGTCATACAGAACGTGTCTATACATCTAGTATTGAGTACATATTATATAAATCCTATTACAAACTTGCTCTGTACTGATGGAAGCCATCGAACATTTTTGAATACGAGCGGTCAAGGTGACATCCTTATTAGTTTGCATCCTCCCCCCTCCATGCTCATACCCGCTTTACACTGACATGCTATTTACAACAGGTGGGCATGTAATTGCCCTGCGGTGTGGTTATGTTCCGAGTGGTTAGGAGAGGGGAAAGCTGCGCTAATGAGGCCGCTTACTCCCGTTGACACTCCACAGTGTGTTTGTGCTGTGCACTGTTCATGTATAATACACCTGGATGTAGTAATACAACACCGCTGTTTGCTGATAGGTGGGTGTGGGACTAAAAGCAAAGGGAGGACTTGTATGACCATTATATTTGGTATGAAAATGTACTAAATATATTGTCGCTTTTTTGATTAAAAAAAACAGACGATTATGGAACTGGTGAGGAATGGAACTTTATTGTCATTGCACTTAAAAAGAAGCAGAGAATTATGATGCCACGGCGATAAATCTGATATTGGCTTTGATAACCCATACTAAAATAAAATACAAAAAAACGCTCCAATGAGCTGTACAGTCCTGTGGGTGGGTTAAGGTAAGCAAATCAAGCGCTCTTTTTCTCCTACTTTTGCTGTAAACTTACCCTGAGCTCATTGTAAACAAACATGGCGTTGATCGTGTGTGATTTCTTCACTGCTCGCCATTAGCCTTAAAAGGGGAACTGTACTGTTTGGTGGAAATTTTGCCTATCGTTCACAATCCTAATGAGAGACAAGAAGACAAAAGGTGTTTTTTTGCAGTCCAACTTGTAAAAATAGCTCCATACTTGGTGGTTACCAATGAAGCTAATGGGAGCAATCAGCTCTACCTCTAAATCGCTTTTAAAAATGCATTCAAAAACCGTCAACAATACTTCATTACGTTCCGTAACCTGTATAATAACCATTGGTATTGTAAGAGTGAACACTGAGGAGCTCTTTTTCTAGCGTAGTAACACATCGCCATGCTTTGGTATTAGCCGTAAAAGCTAACTACGTAAAGTGTACATTTGCTTCGACGACAACACGAAATGTGTTTAAGTTTGTCATTCACAATACTGCAATAGTACACCAATCTTTACTGACTAAAAACATGAACAATCATCCTAACAATCATATTACAGTATCTGTAAAGTATTAGCCTAAATTTTATGTTTTGCTCATACACAGTTAGCTCGACAGCATATGTACTATAGTTGAAATAAGAAGCCTAGTTTGCTGCGTGTATCATGATCAATATTTAAAGTGTGACTCACTTGATGGACAGTTGTGCGTTTGGTCCAGCTGGCCGGGGTCATTGTTTTCGTTTCAGTTGGGTAAGCAGTCCATTTATGTCAAATAGCTTGGCTCCAAGTTCCACCTTTATAGAGTCGCCACTTTCACCTCACTCTCTCGGCTTTCGTCTACTTCTACGTCTCACTCTTCCTTCGTGTTCGCTTCAAGAAGAGGCAGTTAATCCCTTGTATGTTTAGCTTCAAAAATATAAGGTTGTGAAACCTCATTTGTCCAAAAACAGTCGCATTTCTTGTCTGTTATCGATTCTGCCATGATTAAAACACACACGCCTTTGTTTCCGGAAGTAGGAATACACATTTGTTGCTGGAAGTCAGACGTGTGCTGCTATGGAAATGGAAATCAATGCGCTGAAGACATCAGTCCCCCCCATTGATTAAAATGATCCAAATACGGTAAATATTGAACATAATACATATTGTTATGAACATGTCTGTTATGTCCATTATATATAGACTTGCAGTATGTATACAAAACATTGATGGAGGGTTTTGCAGTTGCTTTGAATGCTCCAACAATGACTCCCATTAGCCGCATCTTCCAAGCGTTTTTAATCATCTTTAAAATCTTAAAACTAAAGACATGTGTTCTCATCTTTCATAATGATTGCAAACGATAGGCAAAATTCCAAAATAAGTGCAGTTCCTCTTTAGGGACTCTGTTACACAAAACTAACTTTTCGTACCCATTTGTACCTGCTGTTATGCAATTGGAATCTGCATGAATTCGGAAAATATTTAATCAAACCGTGGAGGCAATGTGGAGATGTTAATAAACAATCTTCTTTAATACCGTACTTCCGCTTAACGCTCCGTTTGGAATTTGCCCCATTAGTGAAGCGTTTCCCACTGGTGACATCAGCGGATTATCCATATATGGTATAAATTGACCCTCAGTGCTTTGCGCCAGTCCGCCATTGTAGCCTGACGCTGTCATGGGGACGGCGTGGCGAAGTTGGGAGAGTGGCTGTGCCAGCAATCTGAGGGCTACTAGTTCAATCCCCACCTTCTACCATCCTAGTCACGTCCGTTGTGTCCTTGAGCAAGACACCTTACCCTTGCTCTTGATGGGTCCTGGTTAGCGCCTTGCATGGCAGCTCCCGCCATCAGTGTGTGAATGGGTGAATGTAGAAAGAGTGTCAAAGCGCTTTGAGTTCCTTAAAAAAGGTAGAAAAACGCTATACAAGTATAACCATTTTTAATCAATAAGCTCCTCTTTTTTGCTATCCTCTTGTTATGGGGCAGACTGGGTCGTAAATGCACATGCACCCTCTGCTGTTGCCATTTCACAAAGTAGTGTATAGTTCTAACTTAAATCTTTAAGTAAACTTGATAAGGAAGCTCTAAAAACTACAACATAAGTTGGCGGGGAAAAGACACAGTCGAAGTGGAGCCATGTAAATAAGACTGCCCACAAAACGGCGCATCCTGAAAAGACGGTCAGAAAGCAGCTTGAAAACAGTCTGTAAAACAACAGTCTGTAAAGCATAATCGATGCAAAATTTTGACCAAAGAACCACCATTTAATGTTATGTAGACCACAAGGAAGTGTTTTACATGTAGAAAAAGCCCTTTATCACCCTTGAAGATACAGGCTTCTGTCAGGACAACTCTACAGGTACACTTGGTCAAGCCCACATTTGTTTGAGTCTTTCTTACCTCCAGGTGTGCACAAACTACAGTTAAATTATCTAAATTAGAAAAAAATATTAGATGTGTATGTTATTTGTTATCAGTATCGGCTTGATGAGGAAGCTTTTGATTGAAAAAACAATATTGTGAATCCCTAGAAAAAATGTATCAATACATGCACCCCCACTGTGTGGGCTGGCTGTGCCATTATTTTTCTGATAAATGCACCACATGGTAGCACTGTTATTAAACTCAAAAATTCTCTGACGTTTTTACAGAAGTCTACAAAACTTAAGATATACAATATTAATAATATGAATTTGGCTGACGATAGAGCTTTTATTTTTTACTATCGCCATATTGTGCTAATGCCTATTGATGACACATTCTAGCTGTGTCCCGCAAATTTGACAGTGACAAGCGAACAAGACTGTTCATTTTGTTGACTAAAAATGTTCATCTTCGTTACATGAAAAGATTGACGGAGACAAAATCCAATCACAGTTGTGTGTGGTGGTAGATGGGCAGGTGGAAAAAAAAGTGTATCCAATCAAAACTAGCGTAGTAGAAGGGAATAAAGAAATCATTTAAATAATTATTACTATTGTTACACCGCCATCCTGTCAAGTTTTTGTCGGATTACGGTTGTGATCAATAATCCTGAAAAATTTAAGTATTAACATTGGTAAGAGTGTGTGGATGTGAGTGTGAATGTTGTCTGTCTATCTGTGTTGGCCCTGCGATGAGGTGACAACTTGTCCAGGGTGTACTCCGCCTTCCGCCTGATTGTAGCTGAGATAGGCTCCAGCGCCCCCCGCGACCCCAAAGGGAATAAGCGGTAGAAAATGGATGGATGGATGGATTGATTGGTAAGATCAATTCAGCCTCTGTAGCTAATTGGTATCGAATGGATTGATACCCAAATTTGTTACATCGCCAAAAACTAATATAAAGTATTAAAACAACCGAAGAATAAGTGTTTTTTTAACAGAAGTGTAGGCCGTATCACCCATTCCCAATGGCCGCCATTCAGGAACATGTTTTTGCATGGGCATCTACTAATTTAACATCAATCATTGACGATTTTTCTGCTAAAGACAGGGTATTGTTGTGTTCATGTTTCACAGTGGTTAACTTACTGTTATACTTGTGTGCCAATTGGAAATTTAAGGAGAAAAAAAGGTAAGATTTGACAGGCCTTATACTTCATTTATACTTCACCTCCATCAGCACAGCTAAAATTAGTAACATGAAGTCATATTCAAAGCATTAGGTTTTCTAGTGTCATCCTTTTTGATGACATAAATATTTCAATTCACTTGCGACCAGGCGTCAAGACATGATTTACGCCTTAATGAATTAACAGTAGTTACACTTATGACTGTTAATAATGTGAAAACGTTACTTGATTTAGTTTTTTTTCACTTTGGGAAAATGTTCCTTGAAATCCTAACAAATCTGAGATCAACAAGCATTCATGAAGGGATTGTGTTTGACTGTATTATTATATTACCACCATGCTGCAAACTAATTGTATTAATTAGCTAATGTGGCCTGTGATTTACTAACCTGACTCTTGCCAGATCCTTGTAGTTCGCTGAGCTCCACACAAGGATCTGGGAGTTCTCAACAGGAGATGTATTTCAGAAGGCGGGGCCTTGTAAAACAAATATTGTATGTGATTGGATAAACCACTTGTCTATTATCTTGAATGACGTGCTACTTCAACCACTCACATCGAAATCAACCCGTGACGCTGATGAGAGCGACGCTGGGAAATCCAAACCCGGTCGGAAGAAGAGCCAAAACATACTTGCCACCAATAAATGCCTTCAAAACCGTTCTTTGTTCATCTTTTAAAGAATTAATATTCGATAGATTCGACAAAACAGTTGCAATAGCAGAATCAATGTCAGCACACGACGCAGCTTGTGCTGCGTGCCGCCATTGTTGTTTGAATCAAACAGTCGCTTCGGCGCTACGTCACATCTATGAAATCCCGCCCGGCGATCCTGATTGGTTCATTACTTTTTGCTATCTTGAAGGAGTTTGCAATGCCTTTGAGCCCAGATCCTTGTGTGGAGCTCAGCGAACTACAAGGGTCTGGCAAGAGTCAGGTTAGTGATTTACAGTCATTAAATTAAATAAGATAGTAAATTCAATCCTTTCATGTGTGAGTTTACTGGCTATGGAAGCCATGTGACTGCATAGCTTTATTTAGTCTCAGGTGTGTGTACAGTATTATCTTGCAGTACTCACTGGGGGTGCAGGGTTTCTCCGTAGCTTCACCCTGATTGCTGCTCTTCGTCTGCTCTTCCCCAACAGCAGCAGCAGAAGAAGCAACAGCAGCAGAAGAAGCAGCAGCAGCAGCAGAAGCAGCAACATGGTTCTTTCTGGTAACCGGAGTGCTTGGAGATGATGCTGCGGGCTGTGTTGGCGTCTGCTGGTCTGCTGTTTCCACAGAAGATTAAGTTAGGCTGAGCACTGTGCACATATATTTGCTTCTACACACATAGGATCTAGAGTAGCATTGGATTACTAGTATATTTGTAGTGAAAAACAGGGCCTCTGCAAGAGAGTATTTTGGGTTTGCAATATCCAAATCCCATGACCACAAGTTTGTGCTGGAATGTATGGACTGCATTGCTCCTGTGTCTCCCAGTCTTGTAATTCATGCTGACAGCTGGAGTGAGACAGGTATCTAAAACAGGAGGTGGACTTGAATCCAATGAGATATTTAATTTCTGACATTTATTCTCGCCATTTTTATCATGTCTCAATTCACTTCAAGTGAAACAAGTCCCAACCAACTCAGCATCATGCAAACGCGGCGCTGACGGCATAGCTTTGTACAAAAAAGGACCTTGACTGAAGGATGAAATATTTAAAAAGCACTACGTTCAATTCTTAAGGGGCTGACCTCTGGCTCTTGCATTATTCATCGAGCATAATGTGCTTTCAGTTCATAAAAAGGGTACATGCAAACACGATGGGGAACACCTTTAACGGCTAGATATGGCCACTACTTTGTCAACAGGACCTTAAGAGATGTGCGAATTGTAGATTAGCAACCGCTCTTGCACTTACGAGCTATACCGCGAAACGCAACATCATTATCCAATTCTTTATGGGCTTTAGATTATAAGGTTAACATTTGCTCGCATATGCACACATACATATGCTCAGATTCGTGCACAGCAGGATGCACCTCAGCCAACATTCAGACATTGTAAGTTCAAATGTATTCACTATGTATGTGACAAGTACATTTGCACGTGTGTGAGTGGGAGCCCTATTAGGCAGCACTGGTTTTAAGCAAACGCTAATTAGCCAATTCCTTGGGGGGGGCGATCATAAACAGGGTTATTTGCATACGTAGCATGCATCATTTGACCACTATTTGAATTTGTATAATGCTAGTTAAATGTAGTATTAGTATGTTATTTGTTTTTATATACAATCTACAAATATTTAAAGTTGGCACCACCAAACATTTTTGCGTTATTTTTGTGCACGTTTTGCTTTTACTGGAATTTGTGTTTATCGAGCAATAATACATTTTTCGTTTTTATATACAATCAAGTTATTTAAAGTTGGTGCCACCAAGCCTTTTAGCGTTTTCTGTGCATATTGCTTTTTCTGACCTTTTTCGGGACACCTGTGGGGTGGCATAGCTCGGTTGGTAGAGCGGCCGTGCCAGCAACTTGAGCGATCCCCGCTTCTGCCATCCTAGTCACAACTGTTGTGTCCTTGGGCAAGATACTTTATCCACCTGATCCCAGTGCCACCCACACTGGTTTAAATGTAACTTAGATAATGAGTTTCACTATGTAAAGTGCTTTGAGTCACGAGAGAATAGCGCTATATAAATATAAGACTACTGTATCGCCACACGCCACAGTTAATCATTTCAAACTTTTTGTTGGCAATAGTCACCTTATTTTTGAATTATTATCAATAGTGGTTAACTTCTTTTTACACTTGTAGTGAAGTTTAAATTACTCCTCACTGACTAGCTGTACTGACACACTCCACTGATAATGTGTTGGTATTTCATAATGGTGCCATTGCCTGGATTTAAAAAGTCACTACATTTAACCTGCAAATTAAATTGATAGTGAGCAAATATAATAGTTTTTGAACAAATAGCTATACAGAAAGGAATACAACACATACAACTTTGGTAAAATGAAAATGTACCTTATTTGGCGCTATGAAATCAAAAGGATCTTTACTTAAAGGGGAACTGCACTCTTTTTGGAATTTTGCATATCATTCACAATCCCTCAGTGATAAGAACACATACGTCTTATTTTAGGATACTGAAAAACAAAAAACGCTTGCAAGATGCGGCAAATGGGAGTCACCATTGTAGCCTTCAAAACTCTCTAAAACAATTTCAAAACCCTCCAAAATTGCATATACACGCTGCAAGTATATATATATATATATATATATATATATATATATATATATATATATATATATATATATATATACATACATATATACACATATACATATATACTAGGGGTGTGGGAAAAAATATATTCAAATCAAATTCGAATTGCGATTCTCACATAGTGCGATTCAGAATCGATTCTCTTTTTTTTTTTAAATCGATTTAAAAAAAAAAAATGTTATTACTTAAAAATAAAAAATAAAATTTTTTTAAATAATCAATCCAACAAAACAATACACAGCAATACCATAACAATGCAATCCAATTCCAAAACCAAACCCAACCCAGCAACACTCAGAACTGCAATAAACAGACCAATTGAGAGGAGACACAAACACGACACAGAACAAACCAAAAGTAGTGAAACAAAAATTAATATTATCAACAACAGTATCAATATTAGTTACAATTTTAACATTGCAGTGATTAAAAATCTCTCATTGACATTATCATTAGACATTTATAAAAAAAAAAAAAAAATTAACAATAGTGTCACAGTGGCTTACACTTGCATCGCATCTCATAAGCTTGACAACACACTGTGTCCAATATTTTCACAAAGATAAAATAAGTCATATTTTTGGTTCATTAAATAGTTAAAACAAATTTACATTATTGCAATCAGTTGATAAAACATGGTCCTTTACAATTATAAAAGCTTATTACAAAAATCTACTACTCTGCATGCATGTCAGCAGACTGGGGTAGAGCCTGCTGAAATCCTATGTATTGAATGAATAGAGAATCCTTTTGAATCGGAAAAATATCGTTTTTAAATCGAGAATCGTGTTGAATTGAAAAAAAAATCGATTTTGAATCTAATCGTGACCCCAAGAATCGATACTGAATAGAATCGTGGGACACCCAAAGATTCACAGCCCTAATATATACATATACATATATACACACACACACACACACACACACACACACACACACACACACACACACACACACACACATATATATATATATATATATATATTAGGGCTGCAACAACTAATTCGATTATAAAAAATAGTTGGCAATTAATTTAGTCATCGATTCGTTGGATCTATGCTATGCGCATGCGCAGAGGCTAGGTTTTTTTTGTTTTTTTAACCTTTATTTATAAACTGCAACATTTACAAACAGCTGAGAAACAATAATCAAAATAATAGGGGTGTAACGGTACGTGTATTTGTATCGAACCGTTTCGGTACGGGGGTTTCGTTTCGGTGCGGAAGTGTACCGAACGAGTTTCCACACGGACATATTAAGTAGCGTACTGCACGTTGTGTAAACAATACTCAAAATGCCGGACATTTGAGGCATTTATCAGAATCAGAATGAAACTCCGCCCTGACAGCTCCGCAAAAGAGGACATGTCCGGTGAAAAGAGGACGTATGGTCAGTCTATCGTAGCCCGTTAGCTGCTAGCATGCTAGCAAAAGAGGACTAGCAGCGATCGGTTTTCACCGGACGTGAAACCGGGCTAGTTCCTGACAATACGTCCTCTTTTCACCGGACATGTCCTCTTTTGCGGGGCTGTCGAGCGGTGTTTCTTAAAAGCCTCAAATGTCCGGCATTTTGAGTTAGGGTTGCGTGTATTTTCAATGTACGTTCAGGGTTAAGAAGGTTAAAAACACAACAAATTGTGCGTGCCGCGATACTAATGAATCATATTCGGTATATCAGTGGTACTTTAACTATACCGCCTCTAAAGTGTACCGGTCCCCCAGCCCCCGCTGCCCCGTCGTCGTCACGTCATGATATTGCTGGTTTTACGAGCAGAGGAGCATGTTCAGCAGCGCCCAATCACAGAGTACTTAGAAGCAGAAAGTTTCTAGATAGAAAAGGGAGAATGGATGCATTTTGGCCAAAAACCTGACGGTTAAGGTGAAGTTATAACTCTGAAACGCCCTCAGGAAGAGGTGCTTTAAGACATGGCTAGCTAGCTAGCGGCTAAAGTCCATCCGCAGTCTGCAGTATTTTAGCTGCTTCTAAATCACTAATTCTCATCTCCATAGTGACAAATAAAGTAAGTTTCTTACAAGTATAATTATCACTGGAATACAAGAAATAGCTAATCATTCTTCACTACACACCGTAGCTCACCGGCGTCACAATGTAAACAAACGCCATGGGTGGATCTACACCTTACATCCACTGTAATGATACCAAGTACAGGAGGGTATCTAGTCGATATTACTATGACTACATCGATATTTTTTAGCATCACAAAATTGTTTTTGTTCTTTAAAAATGTATATTATGTTTATAAATTCAGGAAATACGTCCCTGGACACATGGGGACTTTGAATATGACCATTGTATGATCCTGTAACGACTTGGTATCGGATTGATACCCAAACTTGTGGTATCATCCAAAACTAATGTAAAGTATCAAACAACAGATGAATAAGTGATTATTACATTTTAACAGAAGTGTAGATAGAACATGATGAAACGAAAAATAAGCAGATATTAACAGTAAATGAACAAGTAGATTAATAATACATTTTTATAGCTTGTCCTTTATAATGTTGACATCATAATAGAATGATAAATGACACAATATGTTACTGCATACTTCAGCAGACTAATTAGAAGCCTTTGTTTACTTACTACTAAAAAAAAAGTTGTCTTGTATGTTCACTATTTTAGTTAAGGACAACATTGCAATAAGAAACATAATTAATGTACCCTAAGTTTTGTTGTTAAAATAAAGCCAATGCCATTTTTTGTGGTCCCCTTTATTTAGAAAAGTATCAAAAAGTACCAAAATACATTTTGGTACCGGTACCAAAATATTGGTATCGGGACATATATATATATATATATATATATATATATATATATATATATAAATATATATATATATATATATATATATATATATATATACATATATATATATATAATGTAGTAACAGACACATTCATAACAATATGTAATATGTACAATAATCACTTTATTTTGGTCATTTTAAGCATGACCGGAACTTATTTCCTGGGCGCAATTATTTCCGTGCCCATAACAATGCACTTCCAACTTCCGGCAACAAATGTGTGTGTATTCTAATCATGGCGTAATTTGTAGTAGATGACGAAAATGACTATTTTTGGACAAATGATGATTCACAACCTTATCTTTTTTAAGCTGAATATACAGAGAATGAACTGCTGGTTATAGAAGCAAGCACAAAGAGAGGGTGAAATGTTGGAGCAGATGGGAGCCGAGAGAATCAGGACCAACATACTTGATGCTGCAAATGTGGCGCTTGGAGCCAAGCTTTGCTGATATAAATGGAGTGCTTACACAAAATCAGTTGGGAAAAAAACAACCCCTGTCAGCTTGATCAAACGGAAGACTGTCCATCGAGTAAGTCACTGTAATATTGATCATGATAAATGCAGCACATCATGCTTGTTTTTAACTACATACACTGTCAAGCTAGCTTTGTACCAACAAAACATGAAATGTGGGTTAATACTTTAAAGATACTATAATATGATTGTTCATGTTTTTTACTCAGTAAAATTGTTGTACTATTACATTGTGTTTTGCATTACAAATTCAAAAGACATTTAGCTGCTGACACAGAAGCTATCTTACAGCTAATGCCGTAGCATGCTGTCGGAAGGCGATGTGTTACTGCAGTAAATAACAGTGCCTCAGTGTTTGCGCTTACAATAACCGTGGTATTACAGATTAGCACAGGTTACGAACATACAGTAAATTAAGTCTTGTTGGCGTTTTTGTATGCCTTTTTAGAGTGATTTAGAGGCAAAATAGATTGCTTCCATTAGCTGCACTGATGGCCACCTAGAACAAGCCGATTATAAAAAAATTAGATGAAAAAAAACCTGTTATTGTCTCTCATAAGAATTGTGAACGATAGGCAACATTAAAAAAAAAAAAAAGTACTTCCCCTTTAGAAATGTTTCCTTTATTTTAGTTCCATTTAGATCGATTATGGAAACAAAAACATGCCACTCCTCTGACTTCCTTTAGTACGAACTATCACTTGTGGGCCGAAACAAGCCCTTCCAGTTTTGCACTACGTAGTCAAATGCCAGTGCAGCAGTATAGGACACGTGTTTTTTTTTCTTAAAGCGACACACATTGAGGTATTGAGGGACACAGTGTCACAGGCTCCTTGTGTTTCTTACGGCATCGATGCTTCAGTATCGTTTGACCTATAACTACTGTTGATAATATTGAGAATATATATGTTGATAAGTTTAACTACATTTAATTGTTTTCCTTAATTTGAACATGAATCCATTCCTGTTAACATCTGCATTCGAAAATTCAGGGGAAAAAAGAGGGGGAAAAACAAATTGTGCTTTGATTTTTAAAGCCTGACTTTGCAGGCTACAGGACGTGTTACCCCAATGTTTCCAGTCTCAAAGGTATCGGAAAAAAGGCTCACCACTTTTGCTGTGCGTCTCCTTGATGTCCTCGCACATGCGATCAAACTCGGGGTCGAGCTCTGAGGCAAAGATGGCGTGCGCCGTGTCCTTCAAGCTGCATGCTCGGTGCCTGATCACCTTGTCTGAGAAAGAAGGGAGCACGCTAGGTAATGCACTTTGCTCTGTAGACAACATTTGTACATTTTCTCCAAACATTCAGTGTTGTTTTAATGATGCATCCTATTATGTGTTTGAGGTGGGCATCATGCCTCATTTGAGTGCATCTGAGAGAAAAAGGATTGCAGCACGATCCCCGCAGCTTGAATTTAACACAAAGTTGGTTTTGGTGAGAAATGTTTGCAGGGATAATGCAAAAGGGTCTCGATGTTGACACTTCGCCCCTTTAGTCCAAAATAGGACACCCACTTTCATCCCACATGTTCTCTCATACCAGTCTTCACCTCACCAAGGCATCCCTTCCTCTCTGATGTTTTTCGGGCATTATTAATCCCCCATTTTCAGTGACTGCACAGCAAGAAAATGAAAGGCAAAGCTGAAGAGGAGAGGCTAAAAGCGTATCCACCGTAAACAGCCATCTCTCATTACGGCAGACAGGCAGGCGGCGGCGGCGGAGCCGCTCACGCAGAGAGTGGCGGCAGGGTCACAATCTGCCAACATTTGTCCAATTGGAGGAAGGCTGCTTAATTGTGATGGGGGCAGTTGCCGCGTGTGTGTGTGTGTGTGTGCGCGCGCATTATGAAACTGCCTTTCACAGAGGAAGGCACGGCAAATGGCAGATGGTAGGGTGGGAGCTCGTCTGCTTCAACTCCCAATCTACAATTACTTAGCACCACTTCTGATTTGTCCACCTTCAAAGCTGAAAGACCCGTTCATATCGCTGAAAATTCTGAATCAAGACTTTTGAATTTAGATTTATCATGATGTTCCAGATATATTACTTTATTTATTATTATTTATTACTATTTTTTTTGCTCGAATCTCTCGATCGAAAAAATTAGTGACACAAATGCCACATTGTGTTGTACGGTAATTGGAAAATCCCCAATATCAATTCTGACCAATTTTGCCACATTCTATTTTGTGAATATTACAAGTAAGTTATCACAATACACCGAAATAACTATAATAATGTAAACGCTGCGCAACATGACATTATATATGATTTATACGAGGTATGCACTAGGGCTGCATCGAACGATTATTTCTCGAATTGACTAATCTATCCATTATTTTTTTAGATTTACCGATTAATCTTTCTTTCTTTTTTTTTAAGTGTTTATACATCCATCCATCCATATTCTACCGCATGTCCGTTTTGGGGTCGCGGGTGGTGCTGCAGCCTATCTTGGCTGCATTCGGGCGGAAGGCGGTGTACACCTTGGACAAGTCGCCACCTTATCGCAGGGTCAACACAGATAGACAACATTCACACTCACATTCATACACTATACAATTTTTTACAAATTAATTCCCCCCAAATATTTTTTTCAGGTAATAATTGTAAGAAAGATTTATAAAACATAAGCAAAACACGCCTATGGGTATTCTCATTCATCCAGGTCATGGTATTCTCAGAGCAGTCAATCGATTGCAAGTCATGAGAACATTCAAAACAATGTTATCGCTGAGCTATTGAGTTTAAACCTAATATCTTAAAATAAAATCAGTGCAATTCAGTGCAATAATTATTATTATTATTGTAATAATGATAATGTATTACATTTATATACTGTAGCACTTTTCTAGACACTAATAGCGCTTCACGGAGAACTAAGAAGCCATCATTCATTTACTCCACATTCACACACAAAAGTATGTAAATAAACATTTAAAATATATATCTTCAGTTCATAGTCCGGTGCGGTTAACATATGAAAACATATTTTTCCCTCTAAAATTGATTGGTTACGATTTATAAACCGGTGCAGCTTATAGCCCGGAAAATACGGTACTTTTATCGACTCTTAGTAACAGGAACGTTCTAAACATGAACTTTTCTCCTTCCTTAAATTTCTCTTTTTACATATCTTTTTTTTATTCCTTCTCACCCTCACTCCTCCCAATATTTTTCAAAGGCAGCATAGTATTGTTTTTAATTCATTAACATCTGTATACCGAGTTGCAATGATACAGGTAACCCACGCTACGGTCTGTACCTCGGTTTTAGGGTTGGGATGTAACGGTAAACAATATAATGATAAACCGCGGTAAAATTCCCGACGGTTAGTAAGACCGTTTAAATTTTGAAGTACCGAAAAAACGTTATTTATTAATGCATTTTAGGTAACACTGCTTACTTCCTGGAAATTAAGTCAGAGCAGCGCTGGCGCATGCGCACTCGCGTTGTTTGGCTTGAAAATTATTGCGGAACAAACTACACAGACTTTGCTACAGAAATTTCCCCTCGGCGTAAACAGAGCCAAGCGCTTGGTTTAACTTCATTTTCCCTCGCTTCATTTCCGTGGAGTCTCGGCGTGCGTTTAAGAGCGCACTGCTTGTTTTTAGATGGAGACAGGTGTGGACAATATTGGAGACAGGCGCATCGTTCCCACACTAAAAGTATAAAGCGAAGGAGAACACTATTTGATGTTGCTTTTATTTTCTCAATACAGCGTCTATCAGCTGTGACATAGTTAATCACGTGAGGAAAAACGCAGCAGTCGATGTATCTGGAATATTGCTACAACTTGTTTATAAAGTCTTTAGTTTGTTTACTGGGATGCTCACTCGTCCTTTATTTAACTGCAAACTGCATCAGTGTTCAAATAACATAAATACTAGCTATAATGTTTTGTCATCTCATCAAACTGAACGCAAGCTGTGAAGATTGTGTATTCGATGAAAGAGGTATCACTCCTGTTCATTTTTGTTGGCCAAATTGTTGTACTGATCCACTATGAGGTGTTGTTAGAGAAGAACAAAGCTTGTTTATTAGACTTCATCTTCATTAGCCAAACTGCTTTGAGTTTTATATTGATATCAAAAAGTAAACATGTTTTTTTTTACATTACTTGTGTTTTTTTCATGTCACAAAGGTATTACTTTAAAAACCATTCATGTGACATAGCATTTTGTTAATGTTTTATTGTGTATAGTTAATTCCTATACGACATATTTCTGCTCAAACTCTTAATGGATCTGTCAGCATCTACAATGTACATGTAAACGTACATAACTTAAAAAATACCTCCCTCTATCAAAATTTAAAAATATAGATAAAAGGCATCATGTAATGAGAAAAAGCTGACACGTTGATATTATTGATGAACAAAAAAAACAAATACTTGTCTTTAGATATATGGAAAACGTTTATCTATAGCCTTTTTATTAGACATTATTACATGATGGTATTGCGTTCCACACCTTACCGCAACAATGCTTTATTTAACAATCAGTAATCATGATTTCAATATTGATAGAAATAATCTTAATTCCTTAATCGTGCAACTCTGTGTATACGACTAGATCTCATACATCAACACTATTTTTATCTATATGGACACAACGTGCAGTTACGTCTTATGGCCATTAGGTGCCATCTTTCAAAATTCTTACATTGGTTTTTATTTTTGTATCTGTTATGTCCATTAAGTGCTATCTTGCACAATTTTCACATTTATTGTATTTATTTTATGCAATTTTTTTCTGCCATATTAGATTGTACATAATGCTTTTGTTGCTTTCATATGCAGATTCAATTTCTACTTGAGGTCCATGAAACAGTGTTTTTATCTACAATAACGTTTCTGAATGACATTTTGAATGTGTCGTGTTTTTTAAAATGAAACTTGGTTAAAAGATTTCAGTATGACTATTTTTACAACATTTTGAGCACATTTAAAAATACCACACTAATAATGATAACCATGATCGTTTTGGTAACAATAACCGTGATAAGACATTTTCGTACCGTGACAGCCCTATTTTAGGGCCACGGTGTTGCTTCTTTTTCGGTACATTTTGTCGGAGTAAAGACAACTTTTTCCTCTCAAAGTTATTTAGTTATTTTGCTTGTCATCGAAAAGTGCATTCTGCAATAAACAGTATCATTGGTGTAGTTAATACTTCAATACTTTTACTTCGAGTTAACATTTACTAAACAACACTTTCAAATAGTAATTATTTGTGTTCTTTGATTACTTGTATACATCAGTGCTTTTCACCAGTGCTTTGGCAAACGGCAAGCGGTGACCCAGATTGCGATTTTTTTTTTAACTCAAATACTGTAGCGTATGTTGAATAAAATTCCATTCAAGTGCAGTTTTAATTTGAGGTACTGTAAACTAATGTGTACCAACACATAAAACAAGTTTAGACATTATTTCACGAACAAAATGTTTTTTTATCCACAAACTCAAAAATGATTTGAACACAAAACATCTATATGCAGTTTTTTTAGTACATGTTGTATTAGAAGACTTGAATATTTGCAGACACAAACAAAAAGTGTGATTAAAAAATATTAAGATATAAAAATGCTTTTTCCTGATTAAATTAGTGGGTGTGTTTATTTTCCCAGTCGGGACTAATAAAGACTCCTGTGAGTGCCTGCAAGTCCACATTCAGGGCAGGATTACCGGTAAACTGCAGCAGACAGTGAAACTAAAACCTGTCACTAAAGCCGGTGCTCCTTTTAAATGTTGTGTTTAAATTTATATGCTAGTGTTAGTCATATTTCTTTATTTTTTTCTTTTGGGCTGCACTTCAAGCTGTGTAAAAGGGGAAGTGGCACAACGTTGATTAAACATAAATTACGTTGCGACGAGCCTGATTTTTGCACGGTGGAACGAGAGGTTGCGTACACACACGGACACAAACACTTTCACAAAAACGATATGACACGATTAAATGATACGCAATCATTTAAAACGGGGACATGGCGTCGGACATTTGGAAAAAGAATACTGTCTCAACCTCAGTAAGAGGTTAGCTTCTACCTTGCTAGCTAGCTAACTAACGAGTGAGACGAAGTTGTGAAAAAATAACTTAACTATCATTTTAGCAAAAGTCAGCCAGCTAAACTTTGTCTACATCAATTGAAGTACGTTTTAAAGCAGTGTCAATTTGCAATGCCCTAAACAAAGACACTTTAACAAACGCAAACCACGCGTGCACACAAACAAACACAAAGAGACAGGACAGGCAGGCAGGCACCTACGCGAAGGGATCATAAGATTACATATACAAGCCATTAAATATCCAACATTTTACGAATCAAATATAGAATTCTACACATTGAGTCTATTTGCAATGCCGTAAAAAAGGCACTTTAACAAATGCGAACTGCGCGTGCACACACTACACAGTCACACATAGACAGACAGGCACCAATGCGGAGGTATCATAGGATTAAACATACAATCTATTAAATAGCCAACATTGTAAGAATTAATCAAATATATATTTCTATACATTGATTCTATTAGAGAGCTAAAATGACCAAGAGTCAATCAAAAGTCAATATACCAGTGTGCAGCTTTTTAAACATCACAACATGCTTTTCTTTTTGAGGAAGTTAGATTTTGTGTTTTGTTGTTTGTTTTCATTGCTGCTATTTTAACTTTTTTTAATACATAAACACAGTTAGACGTTTTTTTAGCACTTTACCTTTCCTTTCTTTTAAATAGACAACATTTTATTAGACATTTTAATTTTTGTAACAACAGATAATAAATATTCATGAAGGAATTAGTCATTTTTGTTGTTCGTAAACACATTTCTAAAATAACCTAAGGTGCATTTAGAAGTCGATGGAAAAATTTGAGCCATTAAATGTGTACGCTTTATTATCCGATTAGTTGACTAATTGTTAAGATAATCGTTGACTAATTGACTATCAAAATAATAGTTAGTTGCAGCCCTACTGTGTTATGCTTTTGTTTAGATGTTGTGCACTATTGACTTTGTTTAGTCAAACAATTGTATATAAGTAAATAAGGAACTAGTCTAAATATTGTGTTGATATTGTTAACACTGTCAATAGCATTCACCATTGACAAATTTAAAAAATATCGTTGTACATCTTATTCATGGAATCATAAGCATAAAACATGGATTGGAAGATCCCTAAACGACCTGTTCAATTAGCAATATAGCAGGAGAATCATAGCTATACGAGCACAACAATAACAGACAAGCTGACCACCAGTGGATAATAATGACCGATCTACATCATGCTTAGAGGCTTAATTGTGCCACATCCAGGCCACACTCTCTGGGCCAAAGCAAGCAGGATTGAGGCTCCCGTTTGTCTTCTTTATTAAACTCCCTAATTGCGTTCTCTCCCTTTAGTGTATCATTGGTATGCCCTGTGCTCTAACAAATGAGTGTGCACTCGCCTGCAAAGACAGATATGATTTATTCATTTGAACTGGCAGAGAATTTCTTCCCATCAGTATCAGGCAAGGCGGGAATTAAAATAGTTACATCAAGCAAATGGGTGCAAACAGGAGCACTGTATGCTGCTTTCAATTAATATCATTCTAGTCTGCTGTCCCTTACGTTCTCTTTCAGTAAAAGTGGGACATTTTTCTCGTGTGTCCGCGCTGCCATTTAAAGTGCACTCTATATTCTGATAAGTTTGTAAGCAAACAGCAGGTCTCGTTCATTACTTGTGTATATATTTGTCTTCGGTTATGTTCCAATGCTCAAGATGGCAACGAGAAGGCAAGAGAGGAGAACAACACAAGGAAAATCAATTTTAGCTGCAAGACAAGGGGCGAGATTAAATTTTCATGCATATGCAGTCTTTCCACATTTTCCACAGCACAGACTGGGAGCGAGGAAGTGCGTCTTTCAGCGGCAGACCGTATTCACCTTCTTCATTTGAATTTCAGACTTGTACAAAAGGCGCCCGGAGCTTTTGTAATTACAGCGCCTGTAGGCTCACTTAATAAGTCATTAGATTTTAAAATCGAATGATTTTTATTTTTCTCCTCGCCTTGCTCAATGACTAATGGAGCGCAACACAACTGCAAAAACAAATGATCACACTGATTCACCGCTCAGGGAAGTTGTGCGTTACCTCAATTACGCTTTGACTCCAAAGGTTGTCAATATCCGATTCAGCTCCATTTCTACAGCTAATACTTAGGTAGTGTATGGAATTATAATAACGTCTGGGGCGCTGTAATGAACCTTAGGAAAATGTAAATGTTTTTATTAAATGTACAGAGTTATTATGTTTTAATATTTTCCGTGGTTACTAACACCTAATAATTTACAATGGAACTGTATGGATTTTATGAAGGCGACAAGCTATTTCTATTTGACAACGTGTTTTTTAAGAAGTTCTGCTGCATCTGAACATGTATGTGTAGCGTATCCATGTCTATCGGCATGACCATTGTCTTGTCTTACCTCCTGGGTCTTTATCGGGGTTATACTCTAACGCGTTGCTGCAAATGAGGTCGATGTCTACCAGGAAGTCTTTGGCCGTCAGGTACTGGTGCTTGTCAATCTTTGTCATGACTGTCGACAGGTCCATGGGCTGCCGAATCACCTCCAGGTAGTCGGACACCTGACAGCCACACAAAGAGAACAACATGTCAGTCAAATACCAGTGACGACCCATAAAAACCTGTTTGAGCAGCACAACACTAGGTTCTCCATGTTGGTACTCACCTCGTCAATGTCGACAGGCTTGCTAAAGATGTTGAAGCGCTTGTCCGTGGCCAGGCGCTTGGTCACATCCCTGAGAAAGAGCCGCAGCTCCCTAAGCGTGTTCTCCTCCTGTTCAGCAAGGCGGCGCTGCTCTTCCGCAGAAAGGACTCTGGGGCCCGGGGCCTCAGCCACCTGCAACACTTCCTCACTCCTCTCTAGAGGGATGAATGCAAAAATGTGACTATGGGTGTCCCGTTACATCTTTTTCACTTACGATAAGATATTAAAACCTTGACTGTTGGCCATTACTGATATCAATGCGATATAATATCAGTTGAATCACGGCACATACTGTCATTACTTATTTAGTGTGCAATGTTGAAAAAGGTTTGATCAGGTGAAATTACTCAGAACAATAGTAGGTATGAAATACACTCAACTGGAATGGAAATAGACTGTCTTTAATTATTTGTTTAACTAAATTGAAGTGGAGTGGTAATTATTGACAACACCTTGTAGCCACAATAATTCATGACCTGGTAAGTTAAATAATGCAGACACGTATGTTACTGGATACTTTTTGGTACGCTTCTGCCTTGGAGACTTGGGAACTGTAGGTAATGTGCAACTATAATTATTTGATACTTGATGTTGTGTTTTAAACTGCAATATTGTTCAATCAAGGACAATTATTACAGATGTCTAGCTTGTGTGCTTAGTTGTTGTGTAGCCGTTAGCTCCTAGTAACCAATAGCCTACCATGTTTACTTTTTGTAACTGACTTCACTAAAATACAAAGAAGACCAACCCCATGTGCTTAATGATAAATATAAATGATAAATGGGTTGTACTTGTATAGCGCTTTTCTACCTTCAAGGTACTCAAAGCGCTTTGACACTACTTCCACATTTACCCATTCACACACACATTCACACACTGATGGAGGGAGCTGCCATGCAAGGCGCTAACCAGCACCCATCAGGAGCAAGGGTGAAGTGTCTTGCTCAGGACACAACGGACATGACGAGGTTGGCACTAGGTGGGGATTGAACCAGGGACCCTCGGGTTGCGCACGGCCACTCTTCCACTGCGCCACGCCGTCCCATGACATTAACCTGTTAATTGGCTGCCCAACTTTGCACAAGTAAACAAGCTGCGTGACTGCTTGTCTCAGAGCACTTATATCTGAGATTTTCAATGCAAGCCGATAGCAGCAAAAAAATAAAAATTGTTGGATGATATCGGGCCGATATCCGATATCAATATCGGATCTGGACATCACTAAATGTGACCCTACTTTTTTTTAAAGCAACAGTCACACGGTAGCACCTTAAAATGGTATGTTTCTCAATCCACCAAGGTGTAGTCCAGTGTTTCCAATACATCATTTTGTTTGCGGTGGACAGCTCTGGATACATTTGGACAACCACAGAAAGATTTGACGTATCATCTCACACTCCCTCAAAAACAGGTATTATGTTTGTCTAAGAAGCTTGTAGGTACAACTTGGGAAATCGTTTCTTTGCCTCGTCAGAGACAAGATATAACCAGTATCTGATTAGACAGACAGTCATCAAACAGAAAGAGTCTTACTAACCAACGTAATGTTGACAAACTGTTAAGTTAACTCACGACAAGAGTGAACTACCAATCTATGTGGGCAACAACTAAGCCCTAACATCAAAACAGTAACCGCAAAGCATGCACTGTATTCCAGCGGTAACTAACCTCGATGAGACAATATACGGTGATATTGGATATACAATGATTATCTTAAAGACCAGCGCATACCTACAAGGAGCCGAAAGCACATCATAAATGTTTTTTAATCACTCGTCAGTCGTGCATTTTATTAGGCGCACGCACACGCCACTGCAAAGCATGAGGTAAGACACAAATCAAAAAACTCAGTTTAACAAGTCCACACGCATCCTCTAGGAAATGTTGTAGTCTCTATTCAGATGATACCGAAGAGTAAGAAAAACCAACGTCCAATCGTCCATAGACAAGAAGTCGGCCAGCACCGTTAGAAGGCCCTGCGGCGTCTACGCTCTCCTTCATTCTGGGCATTCCTGACTCTAATTAGGCATAATAGTCAGGCGCTAACATCGCACTTCCTTTCCTGTGTTTTAGGATTGCAATGGTGCTTTTGCCTAAGAAACCCCTGAAGAGCAGCAGGCGGAGAAAAGGAGAGGATCCCTGCATGGTATCAAAGAGGAGTCAGCGGATAACCGCTCCGCATCATTTCCATTTTAAAGCCCAAAGGTGGACTGGACGTGGATACTTTTCCCTATATTGCGCTTAAACGAAGGACTGGGGTAGTGGCAGAGGACATATTAACAGCTGGATGTGGATGTGATTAGGGTTTAGGAGGCATGACTCTGATGGGAAGGAGGAAAGGCAATATTAACAAAGTGTGTGCAAAAGGGAAAATTTACATCTGCTCATATCTACAGGCAATGTGACGCGTTATACGCCGGGCAGGCAAAATATTTAGTTCTGTTGCATGCCAACAGAATATGAATTAGATCCACACACATATTTGCCTCAAACTGCAAGTTGTAGCTGAAAGGTGCACATTTTAAGTCCACAGCAAGGAGGGAAGAAGCACATACAGAACAACACTGCCCTCTAGGGCTGATGTCCATAACGGTCTTCAAAGCTTGAACAACACGTTTGGGACAGACAGCTTCTCCTCTTTATACACTCTGTATACTTTCGGTCAAAAGTAAAGTTAAAATACCCATGATTGTCACACATAGGTGTGGGCGAAATGATTCTCTGCATTTGACCCATCACCCTTGATCACTCCCTGGGAGGTGAGGGTTAGCAGTGAGCAGCAGCGGTGACCGCGCCCGGGAATATGAGTAGTTCAACTGATTACTTGAACTATTATTTCCTGTAGATTTCAAGGCCAAGTGTCGGAAGAAAGAATAGAACCCGCCCCTATTTTATTCTTTGTTGGGGGAGCGTAACAGAAATATTTGAGAAGCACTGCTCTAAGCGTTTATTCTTTATTTCCTTGCATATAACAATGGGAATAGTTAGAATGTGAAAACATTACCTGTACAGTAAATACTATTTACTTTGGCCACATTAATGCACAGGCTTACTTTGTGTCAAGTAGAGATCAACTGATAATCGGCCCGGTTGATATTTGGCATTTTTATATTTATATATTTTTTTATTATTGGTAATAAATCGTAATAATTATCTCTATCACCTTTACTATCATTTTAAATGTAGCAATCATCGAACAAATGCCTTTTTTTAATCCGGCAGACCCATGAAAAACTGGTTATTTTGGCTCAGATGCAGCCGTGCGAGTGTCTCCAGCATTGGTCTGCCCACGGCACCATCTCATTGGTTAAGTAAACTACGCATTTTTAAGAGCAGAGCCAAGCAGAAGCCGAGGTCTTTTGCAGGCTCTTCATTCTCAAACACACCACGGTGAGAAAAGTGTGATATACTGCTGAAATTAACTCCGGTGGGTGTACAAATGTGTTAAAGGTACATAAACACAAACTTTCCTGAAATTGTAACAAACATCCCAGTCCTCTACTTGTCACAACTATTGGAATCGTTACTTTAAGCAGAATACCGTAAACATTTCATAAACATAGGCGGCAGCTGTTAGCTCATAGTACTTCACGAAGTGTCTGTGAATTCAAATATTGATATGGAAACAGTCCATTAGAGTAGAAGCATGTGTGTGTGATTGAGAGAGAGATAATAGAGTTTAATTCTATAGTTAGGACATAAATAGAATAGACAATAGGGATGTCCCGATCCAGGTTTTTGCACTTCCGATCCGATACCGATATTGTTTTTGCACTTCCGATCCAATCCCGATACTGACCGATACTGGCCTATCCGAGCATGTATTAAAGTTTAAAGTTATTCAGCCTACCGTATTTTCCGCACTATTAGCCGCACCTAAAAACCACAAATTTACTCAAAAGCTGACAGTGCGGCTTATAACCCGGTGCGCTTTATATATGGATTAATATTAAGATTCATTTTCATAAAGTTTCGGTCTCGCAACTACGGTAAACAGCCGCCATCTTTTTTCCCCGTAGAAGAGGAAGTGCTTCTTCTTCTACGCAAGCAACCGCCAAGGTAAGCACCCGCCCCCATAGAAGAGGAAGCGCTTCTTCTTCTACTGTAAGCAACCACCCGCCCCCGTAGAAGAAGAAGAAGAAGCGCGCGGATATTACGTTTCATTCCCTTTGTGTGTTTACATCTGTAAAGACCACAAAATGGCTCCTACTAAGCGACAGGTTTCCGGTTCATGAAAAGACGCAATCTCTCCATCCGCACACGGACTACTATTTCAAAGCAACTGCCTAAAGACTTTCAAGAAAAGCTAGCTACTTTCCGTGCATATTGTAAAAACAAGATAGCTGAAAAAAAGATCCGGCCAGAGAACATTATCAACATGGACGAGGTTCCACTGACTTTTGATATTCCTGTGAACCGCACTGTGGATACAACGGGAGCACGTACGGTGAATATTCGCACCACAGGGAATGAGAAGTCATCCTTCACTGTGGTTCTAGCTTGCCATGCTAATGGCCAGAAACTTCCACCCATGGTGATATTCAAAAGGAAGACCTTGCCAAAAGAGACCTTTCCAGCCGGCGTCATCATAAAAGCTAACTCGAAGGGATGGATGGATGAAGAAAAGATGAGCGAGTGGTTAAGGGAAGTTTACGCGAAGAGGCCGGGTGGCTTTTTTCACGCAGCTCCGTCCATGTTGATATACGACTCCATGCGCGCCCACATCACGCTGGTTTTTAATATATTATTAAAGTTTGACTGACCTATCTGACTGTTTTTTTGACATTCCTTTAGCGCAGTTAGATGCGGCTTATAACACGGGGCGGCTTATAGGTGGACAAAGTTTTGAAATATGCCGTTCATTGAAGGCGCGGCTTATAACCCAGGGCGGCTTATGGTGCGGAAAATACGGTACTTAGTTGTCAGAATCATGTTGAAAAGGGTTTTAGTACTCTTGATAACAACTAGCCAGCTGAATTAGGTGAGTTTGAATAATACACAATGGTTGGTAACAAGAAACTGACCTGTTTATTCAAGAATAAACACAAAATAGACAAAATTATACATGACAAACAGAAATGGCATCATTGAACTAGGGCTGGGCGATATGGCCTTTTTTTAATATTGCGATATTTTAAGGCCAAGTCACGATACACCATATATATGTGGATATTTTGCCTTAGCCTTGAATGAACACTTGATGCATATAATCACAGCAGTATGATGATTCTGTGTCTACATTAAAACATTCTTCTTCACACTGCATTAATATTTGCTACTTTTAAACTTTCATGCAGAGAGGGCAATCACAACTAAAAAAATCACTATTTTTTTCATACGGTGTTGATCTGGAAATGTTTGCCTCTGCATTTTGATGGTGTGGACGTGTGGCACCGAATGGAGATAAGCGTCTCGACAGACGTTACAATATTTGAACAATGATGACGAAAACTGTTTTCTCTGTCGTGTCCGTGTGTCGAAAATTGTTATGCGCTTATTTTTTTATTTGATTTTGTGCGTGGCATAGATTTGCCGTGCGCAGAGGACGCTTGAGCAGTGCGCAATTGCACAGGCGCGCACCTTAGAGGGAGCGTTGCTCGCACGGCTGCGCTAGCATCACAGCTAACGTTAGCCATGCTGCTACCTCTCTGCTCGGGGAGGGCGTATACGTATGTGACGTATGACGTGACAGTATGTGACGTGTGTAAGAAGGTGCGCTTGCTGTCTGTGAGAGGAAGACACAGAAAAGAGTGAGAAGAGCCTGTCGTGTAATGCCAGCAGCTAAAAGCAACTGCGTGAGAATCCACAGACCTGTGGATGTGTTGAAGGTGTGCTGGAAAATGCGAAACGGAAATTAGGGAGCAGCAGAAAAGTGGAATGTATTATTTAAATAGGTGCGTTGGAAAACACGGACCGGAGTTTTTTTTTAAAAACTGGATCTGGATCGGCATTTTCCCATGCCTTGCCGATACGCATTTTTTGGCAAATATCGGCGGCCGATCCGATCCAAATATCGGATCGGGACATCCCTAATAGACAATAGTGTGTTCCACACAGTTGTGAATTTGTGAAGTGAATTATATTTATTTAGCGCTTTTCTCTAGTGACTAAAAGCACTTTTACATAGTGAAACCCAATATCAAAGTTACATTTAAACCAGTGTGGGTGGCACTGGGAGCAGAAGCGTAAAGTGTCTTGCCCAAGGACACAACGGCAGTGACTAGGATGGCGGAGGCGGGGATCAAACCTGGAACATTTAAGTTGCTGGCACGTCCGCTCTACCAACCAAACCACGCCCCCTCAAGAAGCTGCAGAACAGCAAAGCACAGTTTATCGTGCAATATTTGTATCCCTGAAATATTTTGTATATGCTGCGATATATTAAAGATCCCAGCAAGGTTAAAAAAAATAAATAAATAGCGGAATTGAAAAATATCATCTGAGGTAAAGGGGGCCCTTTTGTTCCAAAGGTTAAAACTAAAATATGCCCACACTGGTGCCATGGCATTTGGTTTTGCGATCATTTTGTCCATTTTCGCTACTACATGTGTTGCACGGGCTAACTTGTTGCACTCTGTGATGCTAGCGGGCCAGCGGCCCAGCCTCGCCGCCCTAAGCTTCAAAGACACTTGAGGACAAGAAAATTCCCTGTAGGGCTATACAATTAATCACATCTTAATCGTGATTACGATTTTGCCAGCTAAAATTACCGTAAAAAACAAGCGTAATTTTCGGCGATATTAACATTTTAAAAAAGCAGACTACGCTGCATATCAGAGCAAACAGTTTGACAAAGGTCAGCCCACCACCAAGGGGCAGCCAAATGACAGTGGACTCTTGAGAGTGAGTAAAAATGAGTGAGAACAGAGACTAACAGTAGATCAGCTGGCCGCCTGTCGCTTCCAAAAATATTACGAGAAAATAAATACATTATTACATCAGTGCCGTACCCTCCAGCAGAGTGACCCACGGATTGCCAACAGTGGGGCTGGACGATTATGGAAAAAATAATAATCTAAATTATTTTGATTGATATTATAATCAAGATTGATTACACAATCATTCATTAAATTTAAAACACTAGTATTTATTGTCCCACCAAAACTTAACATTAAATATAGTTTAAAAAACGTATTTAAATTAGTAACTAATTAACCACGAGTAAAATAATAGTAATAACAAAAAAATGTAAAAGCAATATAAAAATATATATATTTATTATTTTTCTGTTTTAATTGTTTTTAATTTTGTTTTTTACCTTTTACTCTTATTTTAACACCATAAAGTGTGTGCTTTTTGTACCAAATAAAATTCAATGAAACGTTTTATAATTAAATGCAAAAATCCTCACATTTAATAGCGCAATACATCTTTGAACAATTTTGACCAGTATTTTAAGTCAAAGAGTGTGTGAATGTGAGTGTGAATGTTGTCTGTCTATCTGCGTTGGCCCTGCGATGAGGTGGCGACTTGTCCAGGGTGTACCCCGCCTACCGCCCGAATGCAGCTGAGATAGGCTCCAGCACCCCCTGCTACCCCGAAGGGGACAAGCGGTAGAAAATGGATGGATGGCATTCATTCATACATTTATACAATTTTGTTGTATAAATGTATCAACAAGTGCTTTAAGTATATTATGCTTGTGTAAGGTACTTTTTTAAACCTTTGTTAGCGTAGTCAGACCGAATGTGGCGCACCGGGCTATTATTGTGAAGGATGTGTGCTGTGCTGTTGTTCTCAACTTGACGCATAAAGAAAGGATTTGAGGCTGTAAAAAAAAAAAAAGACTCAAGTTGCAGATGCTGTCCTCCTGTTTGTACAATAATGTTAAATTGATGTTGTCATTCACAACAACACAAGCAGATGAGATGTCTTTGTGTGTGTATGGATTGTTCTTGCTCGCTTTAGCTTTACGGGTTTAGTCGCGGTTTCAAAAGGCCGTCTTGACATTGTTTAGTTAAGGACGCGTTTCGGGGCTGAATGAGCGTTCCCGGACACATTATTTACTCAAACAAATGTTACTTCTCCTCACAATGACAGCATTTCAGTGACATGTATGTCAATTTCCCCTGATATTGTTTTGCGTTTATCAGCGGATTCTGTTTTATTGGCCAATTATGTGACTCCGTCCGTAGTTACTTCAACACGGAAATCATATACCTTACTTTTTTTGTTGCGTTTAGTGATTATTAATACTTTGTCAAATAAAAAGTAGTAACTATGATGATCTCTGATGATTAATCGTTTTTTTTCGATTATTATGTTTTCGTGATCGTGAGAAGCCATAATCAAAACCGAAATCAAAATTTGTTTAATTGTCCAGCCCTAGCCAACAGGCATGGATTTTAACCTCGGAACACAGCCCCAATACTCGCCACTCTCTAGGCAACCTCCCGCTCGTTCCCCAAAACCCTGAAATGCTCCCGCGCAGATGGACTAATGCAGCCCTAATTCACCTTCCTTTTCATTCCGCCATGGCACAAACGTGCGCAGCTGCTGAAACCAATGAAAAGCGTGAATGCTCTTCAAGCATCCACATGGTGATTTACCGATGCTGGAAAACTTACCCATTTAATTTTCATTATTCGTCGGCTAAGTGACTTATCGAATATCAGCGCTTTTGAAGCAGAGAAGCAGGGTTTGATCCCCATTCATGGCATATAAAATATCAAGCAGTTAGTTTACCATAATCATGTTCTTTGTTGATTGTTATATTTCACTCAAATTTAAATATTAAACATTTTGTTTATCATGTGTTCTTAATTATCTAAAACATTAAACACCAAGGGCCTCACATTAGGTTAAAGCGTTCCCTGCCGTGAACAGATTACTTAATTTACTTTTTTTTCCTTTGATGAAATTGTATTCAATTTTTTAAAGTTCTATTAATGTAACGATAGTAATGATAAACCATGGTGTAAAACTCTCGTCGGTTAGTATTACCGTTTAAAATTAAAATGATCGTAAAACCGTGATGGATAACTGCACTCCGATAAATTCTCGGACCAATGATACTGCTCATCTACACATGAAGCAAGCTAGTATGCTAATATCTAGCTAGCCAAAATGCTAACATGAATACAAGAGAACATCTTTCCCTTATTACAAACTTCAAATCACAATCTAAGCATGTATAAACACATTGCTGTCTGAACAACTAAAGGCTGGAATATACTGTCATGCCACGTAGCTTACATCCCCTCTGACGGGGTCTTGTTTGATTTATAGTTCTTCTGTGGGGGGTGGCGCCACACTTGTAATTCTCTTCTAAAACACTAAGGGGCAGTGTCTCTAGAATAAGTAACTGCAGCTGTCGTTGATGAGATACTGTATTTCCTTCTTGTGAAGAGTGACGATAGACCACCACAACATCGACATCTTTGTCTGCACTGGAACTAATCATTCAAAATCATCAGTTGACCTTTAATGGACGTTTCTTATAAAGTTAAAGTCCCAACGATAGTCACACACACACTAGGTGTGGTGAAATTATCCTCTGCATTTGACCCATCCATGGGAGGTGAAGGGAGCAGTGAGCAGCAGGGGTGGCCGCGCTCGGGAATCATAAACCAGAGGAAAATAAGTTTGTGGAGACTGACTGTGCAACTTCTGAACAAGTCGCGGCAAAGGACGCTATTATTATTTGCAATGCTATTCGGCCATTCGGGACAAGGGATCAGAAAGAGCTATTATGTAATTTTAAGTTTAAAAAAAAAAGTTAAATAACTAGTGTAAGGTAACGAGATGCTGGTGCAAATCTGTGTGGTCATGTTCAAAGTTCACGTTTGTAAATGCACCGTGCCTGAAAGATTGACGAAGAATGAGAAGTGTTGTGTTAAAAACAAAACAAATAAAAAGACAAGTGCGCACGAAAAGGAATGTGTGTCAGGATTGAACCTGTTGTTAGCACAACATTGGCAGTAAAAGTTAAAAAGTTTTGTACTTTGTGACTTCTGGACGTAACAACAACACAAACTGAGAAACGACACATTCAGTAATTATTTTTAGAGCGCACCTAGATATTAAGTACACAATATCAGTTGTCATGCAAATGTTTAATCACTGTTGTTTCATTTCATACAATAATTTGAGCATTTCACGCACAAAGTCTGCTCGCCTGTTTTCAGAGACTCTCTTTGGCAAAAACTGACCAATCACGTAAGCCTTGCAAGAAGCGACGTGGGGTTGGGGGACAAGATGGCGTCGCAGGTTACGTGACGCAAGATTTTACACCAGGCTTAATATATTTGTGCACATTGAACATATAGGATGTGAGTTATTAGATCTATACTCAGAAGATATGACACGGAGGCGTCAACAACAGAAAGTGAACACTTGTGACGTCACATAAATCTGACATGCAATCCTTGTTTTGCTTTTATAATTAAAGCACAACCTTTACAAATACAAAGGCAAGATAGACACGGCTCTTAAGAACTAAGAACAATATTTAATGTTTCTTTTGCCAAGTATACTGTGTCGATGTGATTTTTTGAATAAATCTTGGTACTTTATGAGCAAATCCAACAATACCATTATAATAACGATAACCGTGATATGAAATGTTAATTTTGTTACATCCCTTTTAGGTTGCAATGTACACTTGAGCAAAGCTGCTAAAATAATGTACATTTTCTTCCATTCTCATTCCTTGTTGTTATAAAGGCCAATCTTGCGGTCCATACATACCTGTATTCTTAGCGCGTGGTGGGGCTCTGGATGCTTGGACTAGAAGCAGGTCGGAAAAAAAGCTTCTCCTTTCTTCTTCCCCTGGTGGGTGTAGGGTAATCACCTCCCCATATGCCTTATGGAACATACTCCTCACCTGCAGGCATGATGACAATAATACTTTATAAGAGAAAAGCGTTGCTTCGCTTCACTTCAGCACGGTGATGGGAGTTCAAGGCCACACCTGCTGGGAAGACCCTTTTTTGCTGACCAGGCAGGTCTTTTCCACTTTATAAGCCATTCGTTCTTCTGTCTGACATCAATCCTTCTTATCTCTGACTTGAATGTTCCCTCTCTGATTCACATTTTGGGCTTGTTGGAATCAGTGCTCTCTTCTCAGATAAGGAAAATTAGGAAAAAAAAAAAATTTTTTTAAAAAAGAATAAAATTGGGGGGAATTATCTAACAGTGCAGTCTTTGTAGCACACGATTAGTGATCATCCCTCACTGTTTTTCATCATGATATAGTCTGCAGGGTGCTAACATGCAGTGGGATGGATAATGCGGGGTATTGTAGCCCGGAAGAGTTAGGGTTGCAGGACATTCTGGGTATTTGTTCTGTTGTGTTTATGTTGTGTTACAGTGCGGATGTTCTCCTGAAATGTGTTTGTCATTCTTGTTTGGTGTGGTTTCACAGTGTGGCGCATATTTGTAACAGTGTTAAAGTTGTTTATAGGGCCACCGTCAGTGTGACCTGTATGTCTGTTGATCAAGTATGTCTTGCAGTCATTTACGTGTGTCTGTAAAAGCCGCATACAACATGTGACTGTGCCGGCCCGCTGTTTGTAGATGCAGCGGACGCGACGACAGGTTGTAGAGGACGCTAAAGGCAGTGCCATCACGGCACGCCCTCAATGTTGATGACCGGGTGAATATCGGGAGAAATTCGGGAGAATGGTTGTCCCGGGAGATTTTCGGGTGAGGCACTGAAATTCGGAAGTCTCCCGGAAAAATCGGGAGGGTTGGCAAGTATGGGCGCAAATAGATATTTGACAGACATTGGAACTAATTCAAACACCCTTTTTTCTAGACAAGAAAAACATCATACTTATTATAGGATCTCTTTCTTTTCTGCTTCCCAACTATCTCCGTCTCCCCACACACTAAAGCAATCCAGCCCTTACAAGGTAACCCCCAATGGGTGGTCCTGACTGCATGACTCTCAGTGGTAGAAGAATAAATCCTGCAGCAAGGATGGTAAAGCCAGGACACAAGACAGCTGGAAATGCAGGAGAGTGGGATTAAATGAAAGGAAAGGTCTCACCTCTTCAGACAGCTGTGAGTAGGAGGTCTCTGCCGTGGCGAGGATGAGGACGGGGCAGAAGGAGGGCACATCCTGTAGCAAGGTGAGGAAGGTGCTCTTCATAGTATCACTCACTGTCTCCCACCATTCGGAGATATGCGGCACAAACACCACGCTGGGAACGCTACGGCAGGCCTCCCGGAAAACCTGAAGGTGCATTTTTCAGGAGGTTAAAGAGCTAGATGTTGTTGTGAACCTTTTTTTGTACGTTACCTGAGCACATGACTCCTCTGGCGTCTTGGCGCTGATGGAGTAAAGAGTAGGCAGGTCAAGGCGGTGCACCGGCAGCTTGTCAAGGTGATGTAGCAAGGCGGGTGCAAGGTGGGAGCTTTGTCCAGAGCCCGGAGACCCAGCCAGGAGCAGACGGGGCCGGTATGCTGTGGGCTGTTGGAGGGCGGAGCTGCAATGGTGAGCAAAACTGACCAATTAATTGCTTGGTTGCATATGATGTCACATCCGGCTCACGTCTGGCACGTTGAATACGCGTAGTGGTCAAGCCAGCGTCTATTCTCATTGGGTACTAGGAGCCATTTAGCCTTGGCCTATGATTGCCTTTGTTTTTGGCTGTACGAAACATTCAAATCGCGAAAAGGATAAAAGTTACTTCAGAGTTTCTCGAGAGGTAATCAAGAAGGGCGGAAGACAAAGATTTTACAAAACGACGAGAAAAGTAGCACGCACTCCAGTCTAACGGAGCAGAGTCGAAGAATGCATGAGTTTGCAGTGATCACCTCGTTAAAGGTTTGCCTATTAGACTTTTAACGTTTAGTGTTTCCCATTTAAGTATTATCTTGACAATATTTGTATTTCTTAAAACACATTTTTGCGACGAGTGTTTCGTAAAGCACCAACTCAGTGAGTCTAAATAAAATAAATCAAATGTGAGCCAAAATAAACGAGTTAAACTTTTAACAAAGGCAGCAATCATAAATTAAGCTTTCAGCATATACACAATGTTGACATCTATAGTTATATTTTCATAAAGACGGGAAAAAACATGCATACTCTTAAATGGCGCGTGCAACAAACATGGCTGTAGATGCAAAGTTAAATCAAGAAATACAACCTTTACCGAGCGCAAAAATGATGCGCATTTATCCAGGAAAGTCTTGATACCAATGTCCTTGACCCAGCCACACACAAATAAGTTGTAGACCTCCATACTTTTCCAAGTTTTAATTTGTTTTGTTGTGCAGAATGATGTCTGGAGCACAATAATTCGACATGTCTGGAAACACGACCAACGGATAATACTTGATATAAACTCGACACATTTTTTGGGATATAAAGTATAGAGATAGATTACATTGCATGGTTAGATTTTTTTCTCGTATCTTCTTTTTGCAGGAAGACCAAGGCCTATTGTATACTCAGACCGTTTGTGCACTGCTTGCTGCACAACAGCAATCTCGGCTCGGTTGAACACCACTGTTTTTCACTTCCGCGAATAAGTCACGTGTCGGATTCATTTTCCTGAGGGAACTCTCCTGAAGGAATCAATAAAGTACTATCTATCTCTCTATCTACAAGCAATTGGAACTAAAAGCAGAAGATGCGGTTTTTATGTAGAATGGAATAGTAGATAACTCACAAGGTGCAATGAATGAAGGGTCTGTGCATTGCAGAGGACAACAAACTCGTCGGGGATCCAGCAGACTGGTTTTCGTAGATGGAAACGTCCTCATTATCGTCATTGCTGTACAAGTCGTCTTCAAGCAGCTGATTGTCATCGCCTAACACTGACAAATTCAGAGCTTTAATAACTATACAAATAATACATCTCAACAGGAAAATTCAGACACAAACATGGAGGTAGGTGCCAACCCAAATAAGGATTGTGTGGGTCTCTGCATTCTGTGTTGTATTAAGTATGATTTAAACAAGTGAATGCATTAAAGGGCTATTAAAATAAAACATTTTGGAGCTGCACTGTGTAAACTTTGGACATCTCTGGTGTAAACAAACCTCTACTGACTGGTGAAAGGGAGTAAGCGTGTTGAAAAAGTGATTTAAATAAATGCCAAGCGAGGAAAACGTACGTGATAAATTAAAACGGCTGGAAAAGGGGGGGGGGGGGACTACCACCAACATTGAGTTGGGGTTCTTTCGATCTGTGAGTCGACACACAATTTAACTTCATGACTGTTGACAAGCTGATCAAGCTGTTAGCACATTGTAGCTTGCCTCGCGTCAGCTAGTAAGGATCCAGCACCCCCATAGCCTCCTGAATCACATAGGGAAGATATGTTTTAAGTGAAGTAGTAATCTTTACCATGTGTGTCCCTGTAGTTACACTGAACGTGAGGGAAGACTCGGACGAGAGCTTTGAGCACCAAGGAGAAGGAGCCGGCCAGTAGGGGCCTCAGGATGGGCGACAGCGCTCGGCCAGAGGGAGCCAGGGCCCTCTGGGAGGCCGGGACGATGGACTTCATGGCCCTGCTGAAGTCGCCCGGGCCCAGCACGATGGAGGCCACATCCAACTGCAACTTGACACTGCTGCCATATATCTGAGGGTAGCGGCGGCGCAGTGCCACCAGGGCCGCCTCTGTGCAAAGTGCTTTGATGTCGGCACCACAGTAACCTGGACAGCAAAACAGTAAACTTTTACAAAAACTTGTCCCACCAAATAGAAACATTGAAAGATATTGTTAATTACAAAATAACAGTAATATTATTATAATTTTGGTTTATTATGTTTTACACTTATAATATATAAAATGTTGTATCAAATCACTGTTAAGGTTGTGCAATATAGGTATACGATAAAAATAATATACATTTAGCCAATGATAGCGCTTTCAATACTATCATGTCGTGAAGATGCATGTACATACATATATAATTATATACAGGTAAAAGCCAGTAAATTAGAATATTTTGAAAAACTTGATTTATTTCAGTAATTGCATTCAAAAGGTGTAACTTGTACATTATATTTATTCATTGCACACAGACTGATGCATTCAAATGTTTATTTCATTTAATTTTGATGATTTGAAGTGGCAACAAATGAAAATCCAAAATTCCGTGTGTCACAAAATTAGAATATTACTTAAGGCTAATACAAAAAAGGGATTTTTAGAAATGTTGGCCAACTGAAAAGTATGAAAATGAAAAATATGAGCATGTACAATACTCAATACTTGGTTGGAGCTCCTTTTGCCTCAATTACTGCGTTAATGCGGCGTGGCATGGAGTCGATGAGTTTCTGGCACTGCTCAGGTGTTATGAGAGCCCAGGTTGCTCTGATAGTGGCCTTCAACTCTTCTGCGTTTTTGGGTCTGGCATTCTGCATCTTCCTTTTCACAATACCCCACAGATTTTCTATGGGGCTAAGGTCAGGGGAGTTGGCGGGCCAATTTAGAACAGAAATACCATGGTCCGTAAACCAGGCACGGGTAGATTTTGCGCTGTGTGCAGGCGCCAAGTCCTGTTGGAACTTTAAATCTCCATCTCCATAGAGCAGGTCAGCAGCAGGAAGCATGAAGTGCTCTAAAACTTGCTGGTAGACGGCTGCGTTGACCCTGGATCTCAGGAAACAGAGTGGACCGACACCAGCTGGACTGCTGCTGAGTGGTCCAAAGTCATGTTTTCTGACGAAAGCAAATTTTGCATTTCCTTTGGAAATCGAGGTCCCAGAGTCTGGAGGAAGACAGGAGAGGCACAGGATCCACGTTGCCTGAAGTCTAGTGTAAAGTTTCCACCATCAGTGATGGTTTGGGGTGCCATGTCATCTGCTGGTGTCGGTCCACTCTGTTTCCTGAGATCCAGGGTTTTTTCTCGATGCTAACAAATATCACCAAAGACGCTATAATGTAGTCATCCATGTCGAATAAAGCACTTGGATTTCCTGCACAACAACAACTAAGCTTTTAGTTTCCGTTATGAAAATGGTCAACAAACACACGATGGATTGGACCAACAATTACAATATTTATTACAACGACTTAACATGATGTTAGTTTATTTGCACAACCAACTCTTTGTAGTTATATTTAGGCATAGCAACCACAAAAAAACAAATGCAACCTATTGTCCTTTCTTTAGGTTTAGTTCTGCTATCAAACACTACTAATACAACTCGAATGCATCATAAATGATAAATGGGTTATACTTGTATAGCGCTTTTCTACCTTCAAGGTACTCAAAGCGCTTTGACAGTATTTCCACATTCACCCATTCACACACACATTCACACACTGATGGCGGGAGCTGCCATGCAAGGCGCTAACCAGCAGCCATCAGGAGCAAGGGGTGAAGTGTCTTGCCCAAGGACACAACGGACGTGACTAGGATGGTAGAAGGTGGGGATTGAACCCCAGTACCCAGCAACCCTCCGATTGCTGGCACGGCCACTCTACCGACTTCGCCACGCCGTCCCCTCACAGATGGTTTCTCAAACAAATCAAATGTTCAAACAAACATTTTAAAAAGTGATCGCTGCACACACAAGAGGTCCAATTTGTATTACACGAGATGATGAAAGTGATATTTTTAAGAGCCATTTTCTTCTCCGCATTTTCGTTTTTTTCCCCGACTGTATTACCGGTACCTTTAAGAACCACTTCTTTCGGGACTCTATGAAAGCTCCTTCTTATCTCTCTATTGAACGACTGGAACACCCAAGAACAGAAAAGCAATACAGCATTTTCTGATCAAACTCTACACTCACTTCTCCCTTGTTTTAATGCTACGCTCGAGCTAAGCCACGAAGAAGTAAAACGGATGTGACATCATATGCAACCCTCCCATAGTACGTAAATAATACACTATAAATGATATATTCATTCTTAAAATATAGCACTTAAATTTGTTTTCAAGTTAAAAAAAAACATTTCTCAGAGGAACAATATATATATGTGGGCTTTGTACCGAGGATGTCGTTGTGGCTTGTGCAGCCCTTTGAGACACTTGTGATTTAGGGCTATATAAATAAAGATTGATTGATTGATTGATTGATATATTAGGGCTGCAACAACTAATCGATTAAAATCAATTATAAAAATAGTTGGCGATTAATTTAGTCATCGATTCGTTGGATCTATGCTATGCGCATGCGCAGAAGCTATTTTTATTTATTTATTATTTTTATAAACCTTTATTTATAAACTGCAACATTTACAAACAGCTGAGAAACAATAATCAAAATAAGTATGGTGCCAGTATGCTGTTTTTTTTTCCAATAAAATACTGGAAAGGATAGAAATGTAGTTTGTCACTTTTATCCGATTATCAATCGATTAATCGAAGTAATAATGGACAGATTAATCGATTATCAAATTAGTTGTTAGTTGCAGCCCTAATATATATATATATATATATATATATATATATATATATATATATATATATATATATTATGCTAAGTAGGCAGGTTGGGGTGTCTTACCGACACATTTTTCTGCAAGTTCGTCCACAAACGGCTCGGACAATTTGGGATTCCAGTCCCGAGTGTGAATCTGCAAGATGCGCTTTCTGGCCTGTTGAAGAAAGGGATGGTGAAAAAACAAAGGGGAAGACATTCTCTAGCAAGCAAGAATTATGGCTCAAGTCTTGTACGTAATGACAGTACAAAGTGTGGTTTGAAAATGTCTTTTGTAGCTGTCACATTTAAAGGAAATATGCCTTGGATGTTGAATAAAAGAAAACAGGAGTTTCATAACTATTAAAACTTGGAGCTCTTATTCCGAGCTGACACCCACAAAGACAGGAGGTTAGCTTCTTGTGTTGTATCATCAGCACAGAACTCTCACTTTGACAAACAGATGTTTAAGAGCAAAGTGCTCACTATGGTGAAGAACGGGCAACCCCTTGTTCATCATATTTCATCACATTTGCAGCATTGGAGTAGTGCTGACAAGGCTGGATTTACGCAGGTTTCAGTATTGTAACATGCAGTCAAGAATAGGTCTGGGAAGCCATGTTTTTTAATATGTCACTTTTGCAACATTGGTTGGGTTCTTAATAGCCCAAGGGTTGCATGTATAAAATATGTTGCTTTTATAAAACACAAAATTTTGCATGCATTACTTTGTCTGATTGTGCTTGCCAATATAGTCATTCTGTGGTTGAAAGACATTTCTGGCAGGTTTTTGGAAAACCAAACTGCTGTCATGACCACAACTCTCACCGTCTTGTCGGGCAGGTCAAACAGAAACTCCCGGTCGAAGCGGCCGGGCCTCCGTAGCGCCGGGTCGATAGAGTCAAGTCTGTTGGTAGCACCGATGACCACTATCTCGCCGCGGCTGTCCAAGCCGTCCATCAAGGCCAGCAGAGTGGACACAATGGAACTAGACGATAGGGGTAGGTGGATAATATATTCAATACAAAAATAAGGATAGCATAATAAATTACATAACACTGCAATTGGAATTCAAACAGAAACAAAAGCATCTCTTTTGGTTTCTGCAATGTCATAATCGCCATAATCATGTGAATGCTGAGAGAAGAGTGTCACACTTAACAAGTATCTCAAATGCTATGATAGGGTAGCATATCCCTGTACAAAGAACACTTTAAGGGGAACATTATCACAATTTCAGAAGGGTTAAAACCATTAAAAATCAGTTCCCGTGGCTTATTTTATTTTTCAAAGTTTTTTTCAAAATTTTACCCATCACGCAATATCCCTAAAAAAAGCTTCAAAGTGCCTGATTTTAACCATCGTTGTATACACCCGTCCATTTTCCTGTGACGTCAAATAGTGATGCCGATACAAACAAACATGGCGGATAGAACAGCAAGGAATAGCGACATTAGCTCGGATTCAGACTCGTATTTCAGCGGCTTAAGCGATTCAACAGATTACGCATGTATTGAAACGGATGGTTGTAGTGTGGAGGCAGGTAGTGAAAATGAAATTGAAGAAGAAACTGAAGCTATTGAGCCATATCGGTTTGAACCGTATGCAACCGAAAACGACGAAAACGACACGACAGCCAGCGACACGGGAGAAAGCGAAGACGAATTTGGCGATCGCCTTCTAACCAACGATTGGTATGTGTTTGTTTGGCATTAAAGGAAACTAACAACTATGAACTAGGTTTACAGCATATGAAATACATTTGACAACAACATGCACTTTGAGAGTGCAGACAGCCCAGTTTTCATCAATTAATATATTCTGTAGACATACCCTCATCCGCTCGCAGATTTCTTTGACTTTATCGTTGGAAATGCATCTGCTTTGAATGTCGCAGGATATCCACACATTCTTGCCATCTCTGTCGTAGCATAGCTTTCGTCGGTAAAGTGTGCGGAACAAACGTCCAATTTCTTGCCACTTTCGCATCTTTGGGCCACTGGTGCAACTTGAATCCGTCCCTGTTCGTGTTGTTACACCCGCCGACAACACACAGACGAGGCATGATGTCTCCAAGGTACGGAAAACAGTCGAAAAAACGGAAAATAACAGAGCTGATTTGACTCGGTGCTTGTAATGTGTTTGAGAAAATGGCGGATTGCTTCCCGTTGTGACGTCATCGCTCCGAGAGCGAATAATAGAAAGGCGTTTAATTCGCCAAAATTCACCCATTTAGAGTTCGGAAATCGGTAAAAAAAATATATGGTCTTTTTTCTGCATCAAGGTATATATTGACGCTTACATAGGTCTGGTGATAATGTTCCCCTTTAAAACTTACATTCTTGTCCCATCTGTGCTGAACTGGGCTTTTATTTGGTTTGCTCTCATTGTTTTTACATTCTATTTGCACTACAGGATCACATTGTTTTATTTGTATATACTCTATTCATAATATATTCCTATTAACCTAAGCTATTTATAACCTGCTCTATGTAATGTTCTATTCAAATGATTACGTAAATAATATAATTATTGTGGTACTTGAGCTAAATTTGAGACCTTGGCCACTAAATATTATGCCATTCTTTGATATTTCAGTCATATTTGTATACATTTTTTTACTGCTTTCGTAAGAATGTGAGATGGCCAAAACAATAAATTCTGTCGGTTGTGTGCAGAGCAGTGCAGTATTGAGTTGCAACCAGCAGAGGTGCTGTTGATCCAGCCATAGCTAGTTTGATGCCCACGAAAGGCCATAATCATGCAAATGTGTTATGTGGAAAATCGCACAATATTGCATGTACTGTAAACGAATTTGAACTTTTTAGATGAATTAACTGTTCTTCCATAGTTTTTGTCTTACCTGTGGATTTGATCTTGCCTACTAGAGCGAACTGGTGCCAAACCATCGATCTCGTCAAAGAAGATGATGGACGGCCTCATCAGGTAGGCCTGATTAGGATTAATAAAACATAATTGTTAGTTAGCGCACTCAAGAATTGGCATTCAAGCAATCCTAAGGTTTTGTAAGTCACCTGGTCAAAGAGCAGGCGCAGCTGGCGCTCCGATTCGCCAACCCACTTGCTGAGGCAGTCGGCACCTTTCCTCATGAAGAAAGCTATCTTGCGTTCTCCCTGGCTACACTCGTTGGCAAGAGCCCGAGCCACCAAGGTCTTTCCTGTCCCCGGAGGGCCGTAAAACAAACACCCCCTGCAAGACCAGAGGGAGCACAATAAGTACCAAACTTTTAAGTGTTTTATATCAATGTAGCAGGAGAAAAAAGTTGCACTAACCTTGGTGGCTGAATCTTGAACCTTTCAAAAACTTCTGGGTAGACGAGTGGGAACACAACCATCTCCTTCAGTGACTGAATGTGATTGCTCAGGCCGCCCACATGGTCAAATTTTACCTGATTTGACAAAATCCAAAAGTTTTTTTGAATTGTCAATGGAAATACAATACTTAAGTACAGTGGTAACTCGGGGATACGAGTTTAATAGGTTCTGTGACCCAGCTCATTCCTCTGGAAAACATGGTTCTCTGTTTTGCAGTCTTTTTTGTACAATGGGGTATTTGTGACATCACAGATTGGGAGATTACTTATTTGGGCATTTTTTGTGGGCCTACATGATCTCTGCCAGGCCCACATGATCTCTGCCAGGCCCCTTCTCTCTGCTTCTGATGCCTTTAGCCTCCAGCGTAATTCCTTTTCGTTTCATGCTATATACTTTGTTTATTTGTCCACAACATTTTACCTGGGAATTGTGTCAACATGGACAAGTACGTACAAGTTAAATTATCTGTTAAACTCAAACGAAAAAAAGGGCAAATGCGACATTACAATTTGGTTAGAGGAAACAAGAAAAAGGTAGGATAAATTCATGTTTTCAT